>NC_037671.1:31039453-31213838 GCF_003255815.1 Theropithecus gelada
AAAAAAAAAAAAAAAAAAAAAAAAAAAAAAAAAAAAAAAAAAGAAAAGGATAAATAATGGCGATACATACCATGTTTATGCATAGGAAAATCCAATACTGGAAAGATTTCATTCCTTCCTAATTGATACACAAATTAAATGTAATCCTAATCAAAATCCCAGTGAGCCGTTCCATGGAATTTGACTAGCTGATCCTAGACTCATAAGGAGGAACAAAAGAGTGAAAAAGACCCAAGGAATTTTTTGAGCAAAGGAGGTGCTGTAACTTGCCCTACCTGATATTAGGATTTATTATATATGTACAGTAGTTAGGTAGTTAAGCCAGTGTGGCATCAGCACAATTATAGACAAGTAGACCAATAGAACAGAACTAAAGGCTGAGAAGCAATTAGGCATGTATGGATGCTTGATATGTAACAGAAGTAGCATTAAAAATCAGTGGGGAAAAAAAGGGCTACTTGATAAAAGATATCCAAATAGAAAAAAAAAAGTTTGGTTCATACATGCACAACAATTAATTTCTATGAAGACTTAAAAGTCAAAAAGCAAAACTGGCCAGGTGTGGTGGCTCATGCTTGTAATCCTGGCACTTTGGGAGGCCGAGGTGACTAGATTGCTTGAGCTCATGAGTTTGAGACCAGCCACAGCAACATGGCAAAACCCCATCTCTACAAAAAAGGAAAAAATTAGCCAGGTGCAGTGGTGTGCACCTATAATCTCAGCTACTTGGGAAGCTGAGGCAGGAGGATCCCTTAAGCCCAGGAGTTTGAGGTTGCTGTGAGCTATGATTGCACCATTACACTCCAGCCTGGATGACAGAGTGAGACCCTTTCTCAAAAAAAATTTAAATAGAAAAATTTTGACACTTTCAGAAGAAAATTAGGAGTATTTCTTTATGATCTTAAGTAAAGCAGGAATTCTTTTAAAATACATAGCACATACTGTGAAGGAAAAAAATTAGTAAATTTGACCTCATTAAAATTTAAAGCTATATCAAAAGACACCAGAAACATGTGGAAAACCCAAAAGACTGAAAGAAGATATTTGCAACCCATATAATTAACAAAGATCAATAGCCAGAATATATAATGAACTTCTATGTATGAACAAGAAAAAAGCCAACAATCAAACAGAAAAAAATAACAAGGAATACACACAGGCAATTCACAGAGGAGGAATCTTAAATGGCCAATTAACATAAGCAAAGATCCTTAACCTTGTTATTAGAAAAGGCAAATTTTAAGCCAGTTCATACCTATACCTTAGCAAAATGTAAAAGTGTTTCAATAATATTTGCTAGTAAATGTGTGAAAAAACTCTTACACAGCTGATGGGTGTATAAATTCATACATTTATCTTAAAAAGCGATTTCAAAATATATGGTAAAGTTGAAAATGATATACATATTACACATTAGGACTCAATAAGCTTTAAATTATTTAACTTTGTACAGAACAAGAATGTTGAGTTACTCTTCTGGGCTGGACACTATTTTAGGTGTTCAGGATACAACAGTGGCAAAAAGGACAAAGGTCTGTGCCCTCATAGTGTTAATATTCCAGTGGAGATTGACAATAGAATAAACCATAAGCAGAATGCATACATAAACTTTAATAGAAAGTTACGAGAATGATGGTTTAAAAAAAAGAAAATCAGGATACAAGACCCTAGTCATTTTTTTTAAACCAGTCTATTGCTCAGACTGTTTATGTAGCTGGTGACCTTGAAAGATAATGTCTTCCCTTGTACAATTACCAGGCTTACTCAACCCCTTGCTATAAAAGCTGCAGATTCCCTAAGCTCAGGCTTCTCTGGATGCAACACAACCCCACTGTGTGCATAGCATCCATCTGGGCCCATCATGTCACCTTCTTGAGACTTGGTGGCAGTGGCAACTGATGCAAATATGATAGTTGCTTGATATCTATGAGTAACAAATAGTAGACTTGCTATCTATGGGAAATAGACTGGTAAAAAATGATCAGAGACTTATATCCTTGGCACATACAGCAAGATGCGCAGAAGCACAAAAGGCCCAAGGGGGACTGTCTCTCCTAATAAGGTTTTTTTGGTTTTGTTTTTTATAGAGATGGAGTCTAGCTATGTTTCCAAGACTGGTCTCAAACTCCTGGCCTCAAGTGATACTCCTGCTTCAGTCTCCCAAAGTGCTGGAATACAGGCATGAGCCACTGGGCCTAGACTATCCTAATTGGGAAAAAAATAACAATTATAACTTTGAAATAGTAGGACTGTTTGGGGTGGGTTATTAATGCAGTAGAAAAAGGCAATGAAATTCTGAAGGCGAAGTGTAAAAGTCATAGGGCCTCCTTGTAATCATAAAATTATTTTGTTTCTGACTTAGGCAATTTGTGTTATATGCCAGATTCCAATAACAGGCTAAGCTATTGCCTTGTTAGTAGAGTAAAATCAAATCTCAGACCCCCAAAACCTAAGACTGCACCTACCAGTTCTTGTTGAACCTCCTCTGGTCTTGCTTGTTCTTGTATCCATTACTCTGATTATGCATACACATATATTTCACAATTGGGAGCACTATTTATGAATTTTCCTTAGACTCATTCACTCCCTTTCAGTCTTATGATGATAGAGCTTGCATGCCTAACTATTTTTTTTATAATTATAATTCCCTTAAGGCACAAACATGTACAGGGATAGTAGGCCAGTACTCACTATAGACATATTTTAACTTCTGCACAGCTTTTGCCCCTTGAGTAGTAGTTGCCTTGTTTATAAACTGCTCATCTGCTTTTTTGACTCTTGTCTTTTACTCTTCTCTCATGTCTCATCCAATTAATCAGGAAATCCCATTAGAACTACTTTCCCAATATATCCACAAACTAAATCACTTCTCACCATCTCCACTGCTACCACTGTTTTTCGTTACCATTATATGTTCCCAGGATTACTGCAGTAGCCCGCTACTGAGTTTTCTTGCTTGCACGTTTGTCTCTCATATAGTTTATTCTCAACACAACAACTACAGTGATCATTTTAAACCCCAAGCCAGATCTTAACTTTCCTCTATCGAAAAATATCGAATGGTTTCTCATTTACTCAGAATAAAAACCAAAGTTCTTACAGTAGTTTTTGAACCTCTATATAACCTGGCTACTTGCCTCCTCTCTGACCAGATTTTCCATTGCTCTCCCTCATTCACTTTGCTCCACCTACAGCCAGTGAGCTGTTCCTTGAATCTAGACATACTCTCACCTCAGAGCTTTAGCAGTTGCTGTTTGCTCTGCCTGGGATTCTATGCCCCCGATAACCACATGACTGGCTCTCTCACCTCCTTCAGGTTATCAGTGAGGTCTTCCTCATCACTCTATTTAAAATCTTCACCCCCTGTTGCCTGATGGAAGTCCCTGTCCTCTTTCCATAGCACTTATTACCACCTATGCACTTTATTTTTTAGTTGTTTGTTAATTGGCCAACATCCCATAGAAGTTATGTGAGTGTGAATGCAGGAATTTTTTCTGCTGTTTTGTTTATTGTTCTAATACTGACGGCTCCAATACTGCACATGGTACACACAAGGTAAACATTTGTTGAACGAATTAATCAGAAATTTGAGTTGATCAATGAATGATTACCTCAACACAAATCCACTTCATTCACATTCCACATTCCACATTCTCATAACACCCCAGCCAGTTCTTTTTTGAACTGATTCTCATTCTGTTCTTTTCGCTCTTTTCCTTATCCTACCTATATGCTTACTGCCTTTTTGCCAGTGTTTCCTCTTTTGGCCACTGGCACCACATATGTCACCTTTCTCATGTTCTCCTCATATTATGCCTTCTTCATATACTTTTCAGATAAACACAAACCTCATACTCATATTTTATTAGGAAGATTTTTCTCTCCTATAATAAGCCCCTTCTTTTCATTGGATTATTGTTTCCAATGGTAAGGTGAAGACTGAGAAAAGGACAGCAGCTCCAATTAAGGAAATTACAGAAAACAGAATTATATGGGAAGGTATGTGGAACACTCAATGGGAGCATGTACCAGGATTCTGAGTGTGGAAAAAAAATGGATCAGATTAGAACATCAGCAGGCGACTTTTACATTTAAAAAAATGACACAAATCTAATGAATTTGGGAAAAGCTTCATCCAAAATACAAGCCTCATTTACCACTACAGAATTCACCTGGGAGAGAAACTTCTTAAATGTGAAGTGGACAGAGAAGCTTTCTCTTCATGCTTGGTATTCTGTTATCACCAGAAAATACACTCTGGATTTAGACCTTAAAAATGTGATTAGTGTGGGAATGCTTTCAGTGGGGTTATCAGTTTTGTTCTGTATCAGAGACTCCACAGTAGAGATACATCTTATCCATGTAAAGAATGGGGAAGGCCTCCATGAAGAGGTCAAGCATCATTCAACATCAGAGTGTTCTCAACAGGGAACTCTGTCTTTTAGAAAAAAGATGTCTAGATGTCTTCTAGACATCTACATGTCTTCTACAAAAACTCAGGTGTTTAAGCACTGAAAATGAACAGAAGATGAGCTAATACCAGAGGCTCCAAAATGCAGGCAATACAACCTACTACTGAAGAGGAGAGTTAAATTCCATACCTCTGAGGCAGTTTCTTGGGAATAAAACTTTCTTTTTACACTTTTTTTTTTTTTTTTTTTTTTTTTGAGATAGAGTCTCACTCTGCTTCTCAGGCTAGAGTGTAGTGGTGTGATCATGGCTTACTGCAGCCTTGATTTCCTGAGCTCAGGCAATCCTCCCACCTCAGCCTCCCAAGTAACTGAGACTACAGGCACATCCCACCATGCCCACCTGATTTTTAAATTTTTTGTAGAGATGGGATCTCACTATGCTGTCCAGGATGGTCTCAAACTCCTGGGCTCAAACAATCCTCCCACCTCGGCCTCCCAAAATGCTGAGATTACGGGCATAAGCCACTGTACCCAGCCTTGAATCAAAGTTTCTAGAAAGCCAGTTTTAAACATCCTAGAAAGCCCATAATTAAACTTTCTAGAAATGTTTCTAAAAATCCCATAATTAAATTTGCTAAGGAGCAAACTATTTGTTGTTGGTGTTTAAACCCTGCATAATTGATTATGGGTGTTAAGAGCTTCTGCCTTTTCCCACAGCTTCTCATCCTTTTTTCATTCATATTTTCTGCCACTTGTGTTCATGACATTCATCATTATATTGAATATTACACAAGATCTTTGATTAAACACTGAGGTCTCTAAAAGTCCCACAAGGGGTACATTTCTTCTTGTCTTGTGCTTAAAAGTATAAAAACTTAATTCTGACACATCCTAATATTATGATCAAATTAATTGTCCAAGTAACAGTTGAGATGTTGGCTATAAATGTTAGAGGCCTCTGATCCTTCTAGGGATCAGTATATATAAGTCTTCAGAACAACATAGAGGGAAACAATTCTCCCAATTCCACAGAAACTTTAAAGATGTCTAATTCTTCAGGTATTTTTGACTCACTTAGTACAAATCATACAGATCTTACCAAACTGTTACAATACAAGCTGGATATTGTTCCAACAATCCACAGCATTTTTTTTCTAGTTCTGTATGTTCTTTGTGGGACTATAGATGACTCATGGAATTTCCTTTGTATGTTAAATGGGGGAAAAATGGGATGATCTTTTGTCTATCACTTATCTTTAAACAGTGCTGGAAGAAGGATAAGACAAGAGAGGAATTTAGGCACAAAATTTAAGTGAGTGGGTTCATCCTTTGCCGTTCTGCAATATTTGCTGTTCTGCAGCCTCCACTGGTGATACCCAGGCAAACAGGGTCGGGAGTGGGCCTCCAGCAAACTCCAACAGACTTGCAGCGGAGGGTCCTGACTGTTAGAAGGAAAACTAACAAACAGAAAGGACATCCACACCGAAACCCCATCTGTACATCACCATCATCAAAGACCAAAGGTAGATAAAACCACAAAGATGGGGAGAAACCAGAGCAGAAAAGCTGAAAATTCCAAAAATCAGAGCACCTCTTCTCCTCCAGAGGAATGCAGCTCCTCACCAGCAATGGAACAAAGCTGGACGGAGCATGACTTTGACCAGTTGACAGAAGAAGGCTTCAGATGATTGGTAATAACAAACTTCTCCGAGCTAAAGGAAGATGTTCAAACCCATTGCAAAGAAGCTAAAAACCTTCAAACAAGATTAGATGAATGGCTAACTAGAATAAACAATGTAGAGAAGACCTTAAATGACCTGCTGGAGCTGAAAACCATGGCATGAGAACTACATGATGCATGCACAAGCTTCAGTAGCTGATCTGATCAAGTGGAAGAAAGGGTATCAGTGATTAAAGATCAAGTGAATGAAATGAAGCAAGAAGAGAAGTTTAGAGAAAACAGAGTAAAAAGAAATGAACAAAACCTCCAAGAAATACGGGACTATGTGAAAAGACCAAATCTACATGTGGTTGGTGTACCTGAAAGTGACAGGGAGAATGGAACCAAGTTGGAAAATACTCTTCAGGATATTTTCCAGGAGAACTTCCCCAACCTAGCAAGGCAGGCCATCATTCAAATTCAGGAAATACAGAGTATGCCACAAAGATACTTCTTGAGAAGAGCAACTCCAAGACACGTAATTGTCAGATTCACCAGAGTTGAAATGAAGAAAAAAATGTTAAGGGCAGCCAGACAGAAAGATCGGGTTACCCACAAAGAGAAGCCCATCAGACTAAGAGCAGATCTCTCGGCAGAAACTCTACAAGCCAGAAGAGAGTGGGGGCCAATATTCAACATTCTTAAAGAAAAGAATTTTCAACCCAGAATTTTATATCCAGCCAAACTAAGTTTCATAAGTGAAGGAGAAATAAAATCCTTTATAGACAAACAAATGCTTAGAGATTTTGTAACCACCAGGCTTTCCTACAAGAGATCCTGAAGGAAGTACTAAACATGCAAAGGAACAACCAGTACCAGCCATTACAAAAACATGCCCAAATGTAAAGTCCATCGATGCTAGGAAGAAACTGCATCAACTAATGAGCAAAATAACCAGCTAATATCAGGATGACAGGATCAAATTCACACATAACAATATTAACCTTAAATGTAAGCGGACTAAATGGGTCCAATTAAAAGACACAAACTGGCAAATTGGATAAAGAGTCAAGACCCATCAGTTTGCTGTATTCAGGAGACCCATCTCACATGCAGAGACACACATAGGCTCAAAATAAAGGGATGAAGGAAGATCTACCAAACAAATGGAAAACAAAAAACAAAGCAGGGGTTGCAATCCTAGTCTCTGATAAAACAGGCTTTAAACCAACAAAGATCAAAAGAGACAAAGAAGGCCATTACATAATGGTAAAGGGATCAATTCAACAAGAAGAGCTGACTATCCTAAATATATATGCACCCAATACAAGAGCACCCAGATTCATAAAGCAAGTCCTTAGAGACCTACAAAGAGACTTAGACTCCCACACAACAATAATGGGAGACTTTAACATCCCACTGGCAACATTAGACAGATCCATGAGACAGAAAGTTAACAAGGATATCCAGGAATTGAACTCAGTTCTGCACCAAGTGGACCCAATAGACATCTATAAAACTCTCCACCCCAAACCAACAGAATATATACTCTTTTCAGCACCACATCACACTTATTCCAAAATTGACCACATAATTGGAAGTAAAGCACACCTCAGCAAATGTAAAAGAACAGAAATTATAGCAAACTGTCTCTCAGACCACAGTGCAATCAAACTAGAACTCAGGATTAAGAAACTCACTCAAAATTGCTCAACTACATGGAAATTGAACAACCTCCTCCTGAATGACTACTGGGTACATAACAAAATGAAGGCAGAAATAATGATGTTCTTTGAAACCAATGAGAACAAAGATACAACATATCAGAATCTCTGGGACACATTTAAAGCAGTGTGTAGAGGGAAATTTACAGCACTAAAAGCCCACAAGAGAAAGCAGGACAGATCTAAAACTGACACCCTAACATCACAATTAAAAGAACTTGAGAAGCAAGAGCAAACACATTCAAAAGCTAGCAGAAGGCAAGAAATGACTAAGATCAGAGCAGAACTGAAGGAGATAGAGACACAAAAAACCCTCCAAAAAATCAATGAATCCAGGAGCTGGTTTTTTGAAAAGATCAACAAATTGATAGACCACTATCAAGATTAAAAAGGAAAAAAAGAGAAAAGAATGAAATAGACACAATAAAAAATGATAAAGGGTATATCACCACCGATCCCACAGAAATACAAACTACCATCAGAAAATACTATAAACACCTCTATGCAAATAAACTAGAATATCTACAAGAAATGGATAAATTCCTGGACACATACACCCTCCCAAGACTAAACCAGGAAGAAGCTGAATCCCTGAATAGACCAATAACAGGCTCTAAAATTGCAGCAATAACCAAAAAAAGTCCAGGACCAGATGGATTCACAGTCGAATTCTACGAGAGGCACAAGGAGGAGCTGGTACCATTCCTTCTGAAACTATTCCAATCAATAGAAAAAGAGGGAATCCTCCCTAACTCATTTTATGAGGCCAGCATCATCCTTATACCAAAGCAGAGACACAACAAAAAAAGAGAATTTTAGACCAATATCCCTGATGAACATCAATGCAAAAATCAATAAAATACTGGCAAATCAAATCCAGCAGCACATCAAAAAGCTTATCCAGCACAATCAAGTTGGCTTCATCCCTGGGATGCAAGGCTGGTTTAACATACGCAAATCAATAAATGTAATCCATCATAAAAACAGAACCAAAGACAAAAACCACATGAATATCTCAATAGATGCAGAAAAGGCCTTCAACAAAATTCAACAGCCCTTCATGCTAAAAACTCTCAATAAATTTGGTATTGATGGGATGTGTCTCAAAATAGTAAGAGCTATTTATGACAAACCCACAGCCAATATCATACTGAATGGGCAAAACTGGAAACATTCCCTTTGAAAACTGGCACAAGACAGGGATGCCCTATCTCACCACTCCTATTCAACATAGTGTTGGAAGTTCTGACTGGGGCAATCAGGCAGGAGAAAGAAATAAAGGGTATTCAATTAGGAAAAGAAGAAGTCAAATTGTCCCCGTTTGCAGATGACATGACTGTATATTTAGAAAACCCCATTATCTCAGCCTCAAATCTCTTTAAGCTGATAAGCAACTTCAGCAAAGTCTCAGGATACAAAATCAATGTGCAAAAATCACAAGCATTCTTATACACTAAGAACAGACAAACAGAGAGCCAAATCATGAGTGGACTCCCATTCACAACTGCTTCAAAGAGAATAAAATATCTAGGAATCCAACTTACAAGGGATGTGAAGGACCTCTTCAAGGAGAACTACAAACCACTGCTCAACGAAATAAAAGAGGACACAAACAAATGGAAGAACATTCCATGCTCATGGATAGGAAGAATCAATATCGTGAAAATGGCCATACTGCCCAAGGTAATTTACAGATTCAATGCTATCCCCATTAAGCTACCAATGACTTTCTTCACAGAATTGGAAAAAAACTATGTTAAAGTTCATATGGAACCAAAAAAGAGCCCGCATTGCCAAGACAATCCTAAGCCAAAAGAACAAAGCTGGAGGCATCACATTATCTGACTTCAAACTATACTACAAGGCTACAGTAACCAAAACAGCATGGTACTGGTACCAAAACAGAGATTTAGACCAATGGAACAGAACAGAGCCCTCAGAAATAATACCACACATCTACAGCCATCTGATCTTTGACAAACCTGAGAAAAACAAGAAATGGGGAAATGATTCCCTATTTAATAAATCGTGCTGGGAAAACTGGCTAGCCATATGTAGAAAGCTGAAACTGGATCCCTTCCTTACACCTTAGACACAAATTAATTCCAGATAGATTAAAGACTTAAATGTTAGACCTAAAACCATAAAAACCCTAGAAGAAAACCTAGGCAATACCATTCAGGACATAGGCATAGGCAAGGACTTCTTGATTAAAATACCAAAAGCAATGGCAACACAAGCCAAAATAGAAAAATGGGATCTAATTAAACTAAAGAGCTTCTGCACAGCAAAAGAAACTACCATCAGAGTGAACAGGCAACCTACAGAATGTGAGAACATTTTTGCAATCTACCCATCTGACAAAGGGCTAATATCCAGAATCTACAAAGAACTTAAATTTACAAGAAAAAGTCAAATGACCCCATCAAAAAGTGGGCAAAGGATATGAACAGACACTTCTCAAAAGAAGACATTTATGCTCCCAACAGACACAAGAAAAAATGCTCATCATCACTGGCCATTAGAGAAATGCAGATCAAAACCACAATGAGATACCATCTCACATCAGTTAGAATGGCGATCATTAAAAAGTCAGGAAACAACAGGTGCTGGAGAGGATGTGGAGAAATAGGAACACTTTTACACTGTTGGTAGGACTGTAAACTAGTTCAACCATTGTGGAAAACAGTGTGGTGATTCCTCAAGGATCTAGAACTAGAAATACCATTTGACCCAGCCATCCCATTACTGGGTATATATGCAAAGGATTATAAATCATGCTGCTATAAAGACACATGCACAAGTATGTTTATTGTGGCACTGTTCACAATAGCAAAGACTTGGAACCAACCCAAATGTCCATCAGTGATAGACTGGATTAAGAAAATGTGGCACATATACACAATGGAATACTATACAGCCATGAAAAAGGATGAGTTCATGTCCTTTGTAGGAACATGGATGAAGCTGGAAATCATCATTCTGAGCAAACTATCGCAAGAACCGAAAACCAAACACCGCATGTTCTCATTCATAGGTGGGAATTGAACAATGAGAACACTTGGACACAGGGTGGTGAACATCTCACACCGGGGCCTGTCATGGGGTGGGGAGAGGGGGGAGGGATACCATTAGGAGATATATGTAATGTAAATGATGAGTTAAGGGGTGCAGCACACCAACATGGCACAGGTATACATATGTAAGAAACCTGCACGTTGTGAACATGTACCCTAGAACTTAAAGCATAATTTAAAAAAAGAAAGAAAGAAAAAAGAAAATATGCATTACAAAATTCTCAATTATAGTTTGAATAATAATATAATTATATTGCATCAATAAAAATGTCCTTTTTCTTTTGTTATATGTATGTAATATACACCATGGAATACTACATAGCCATAAAAAGGGAATGAGATCATGTCCTTTTCAGGGACACAGATGAAGCTAGAAGTCATTATCCTCAGCAAACTAACACTGGAACAGAAAACCAAACACTGCGTGTTCTCATAAGTGGGAGTTGAACAATGAGAACACAAGACAGAGGGAGGGGAACAACACACACCAGGGCCTGTGGAGGGTGGAGGAGGGGAGGGAGAGCAGCAGAACAAATAGCTAATGCATGTGGGGCTTAAAACTAGATGATGGGTTGATAGGTGCAGCAAACCACCATGGCATGTGTATACCTATGTAACAAACCTGCACTTTCTACACATGTATCCCAGAACTTAAAAATAAAAATTAAAAAGTTATCTATTCCTTGGAAAATTTGAACAAATTGTTGATTATACTTTATCCTTTAAAATAAATGTACATTTTGTTTTTTAAAAAAGTATGTAATAATATCCTCGATTTTGCCTCTTGGCCCACAATGCCTAAAATATTTACTATTGGCCTTTTGCAGAAAAGGGTTGCCAGCCCCTAGTCTAGGTCATAACTTTTCTAAAGATCAAAAATATATTCTAACTTTAATTTTCCTGTGTGCTACCTGAAAGAAGTATTTCATCAATCAGCTTGTTAATTCAAGTCTACAACAGATATGAAATGGCTTAAATTTACAATTATCCAAGTAAGACATATCCATTTCATTGGCCTATCGAGTAGTTTATAACTCCAAAAGAAAATTTTCTTTACTTACACAAACTCTATAGTACTCACCCTATCCATGTATTTTCACTATACATGTGACCATTCACATATAATACTCCCTGCTGTTTACCAGTTCCTAAATTTATGCATGGAACCAATTCTTATCCCCTTCAATCAAATTTACTAAAATTCTACTTAGAGCAAATGATATAATTTGGTCTTATTCAGTTTAATTTCCCTGATTTTGTTGTTTAGAGTTCTAGCATCAGGAAGACATCATTCTTAAGTTTTGACCTGGCTGTCAAACAACTGAGCAGATCAACTTAATTAGAGAGAACCAAGATGATGTTAATGCCTATTTACATTTTAAGATGAGGGATAAATGATCTTGCATAAAATGTTTGTCATTTCTAAGAGTGAGATCTAATGTGTATTGAGAAAGTGGTTTCCAAACTACAGTTTCTGAAGAAATCTCCCTAGATAGAAAGACATCTGTCTACAAGATCGAGTGGGATGCTTCTGTGTGTTTCTAGGGTGGAAAAGTCTGTGAATTTAATAATTAAAATCATGACTCTGGGCCGGGCATGGTGGCTCACACCTGTAATTCCAGCACTTTGGAAGGCTGAGGTGGGAGGATCGCTTGAACCCAGGAGTTTGAGACCAGACTCAGAAACAAAGTGACAACCGTCTCTACAGATAATTATTAAAAAGTCAACCTGGCGTGGTGGCAGGCACCTGCAGTCTCAGCTCCTCAGGAGGCTGAGTTGGGAGGATCACTTGTACCTGGGAAGTCAAGTTGGCCCTGAGCCATGATCGTGCCACTGCACCCCAACCTGGGCGACAGAGTGAGATCCTGTCTCAAAAAAAAAAGTACAACTCTGGCCTGGCCTCCACCTAGCTTAGAGGGTGAGCTCAAACTGATTCCAAAAGAAGTTCTGCTTCTTGCTTCCAGTGGTAACAAGGGGGGTTGGGAAGTGATTAAATATATTTCCTCCATGAAGAGGGTGGACAACTTCCTTTTTTAGGAAGGAAAATATGAGGAGCGTAGGTAGTAGGGATCTTCCACAGAGGGGTAAAGTTAAGGAGGCAGAAATGAAAGGGAAGAACAAAGCGTGATAAGCAAAATGGTAAAAGGCGAAATCGAAAAAGAGCAGTGGCTGTTTCAACAGCAGAGGGAATCATTGACGCAAATTCGTTCTTTTATGTTCCCACACGGCTCAAGTTGGGGAATATAAGCCCTAAAAACAGGTGCGCCCTAATCCTACCCACCTCCCACAAGAAGCCTTCACGCAGCCAAGGCCCGCGCCTCACAGCACACGCGCGGATTCCTTTTCCGTTTGGTAAGTGACAGGAAGCGGAAGCCGTGCACGGGAGGCCGATTCTAGTGCGCCTGCGTGGCCGCGAAGCACCAGCTAGCGTCTGTGTCGGTAGTAACCGCCTATCTGTGAGGCGCGGCTCATGCCCCCAGTATCCCGGTCCAGCTATTCCGAGGACATCCTGGGCTCTCGGAAGCGGCGACGCAGCTCCTCAGGGAGCCCACCATCCCCGCGGAGCAGATGTTCCTCTGGGGATGGTCGTTCCCGTTCTCACTCCCGCGGCCGTGAGGGCCTCAGGCCTCCTTGGAGTGAATCGGACGTGGGCGCTCTTTACCCCTTTAGTCGCTCTGGGTCGCGAGAGCTGCCCCCAGGGCTCCGCAACTACGCCTACCCGCCTTCTTCGTCGACCTCGTATAGCGGATATCGCTACCATCACCACTACTATGCAGAAGAACGGCAGTGGGCGGAAGACTATGAGAAGGAGAAGGAAGAGAACTATCGGCAGAGGAGGCTGAAGGAGAGAGAGAGGATTGGGGAGTTGGGAGCGCCTGAGGTGTGGGGGCCGTCTCCAAAGTTCCCTGAGCCAGATTCTGACGAACATAACCCAGGTGAGGATGAAGAAGAGATAATGCATCAGAAAAGGAGCGGTTCAGATCCCAATTCGGAAGAACATAGGAAAAAGAAGACCAGTCGTTCAAGAAACAAGAAAACAAGAAATAAAAAGTCGTCTAAAAGAAAACATAGGAAGTATTCTGTTAGTGACAGTAACTCAGACTCTGACACAAATTCTAACTCTGTTGATGATAAGAAGAGAGTTAAAGCCAAGAAGAAAGAGAAGAAAAAGAAACACAAAACAAAAAAATACAAGAAAATGAAGAATAAGAAGACCAAAAAAGAATCCAGTGACTCAAGCTGTAAAGACTCAGAAGAGTTGTCAGAAGATATCTGGATGGAGCAGCCAAATATGGCAGATACTATGGATTTAATAGGGCCAGAAGCACCTATAATACATACCTCTCAAGATGAGAAACCTTTAAACTATGGCCATGCTTTGCTCCCCGGTGAAGGTGCAGCTATGGCTGAGTATGTAAAAGCTGGAAAGCGAATCCCACGAAGAGGTGAAATTGGGTTGACAAGTGAAGAGATCGCTTCTTTTGAATGCTCAGGTTATGTCATGAGTGGCAGCAGGCATCGCAGAATGGAGGCTGTACGACTGCGTAAGGAGAACCAGATCTACAGTGCTGATGAGAAGAGAGCTCTTGCATCCTTTAACCAAGAAGAGAGACGAAAGAGAGAAAATAAGATTTTAGCCAGTTTCCGAGAGATGGTGTACAAAAAGACAAAAGGGAAAGATGACAAGTAAGAACTTGTTTGTTGTGCAGCAGGACTTTTAACAAAGTTTTATGTGACCGAAAGTGTTAAAAGGCTTTACAGTGCTACTGTACTTACCATATTACTAAGTCCCTCAGGAAAAGCTTCTTTTGAGATACCTTTAGCAGCTTATTTTTTGTTATTTTAACTTTAAAAAGTAATATGTGCACATGGTTTTAAAAATATTCAACCATTACAGGAGGATAGTTCGTAAAAAGTGAATCTTTCACTTTAACCCCTGACACCTTTCCCCCAAAAAATATCTTTTTGGCGTCTTATATACAGAATATACGTTCTGTGCTTATACAAGGGTATATGTTGCAGCATGAAGGTTAACAGCTATTAAAGTTTTTTTTGCCTGTTACTCTGACTGTTTTGCCATTCATTTGTCCCAGGGGAACCAAAAGAAGCCCAGAAAGAACAAAGGATTCAACTAAGTGTATACCTCTACTTTCAGTTAACAGACTGGCTTGGAAAATAGAAAAGATTTAGTGGCTCTTACAAAGGCAAAGTCTAGACAAAGGATGGATTTTCTGCATGGCTTTAATTGGACTTTGGCTTTCTTCTCCACTTTTTTTTCCAAGGGTCATTTTCCTTGGGCTGGTTTCCCTTATATAACAAAAGGGCTGCCAAGGCTCCTGAGTTTGGTTATCTTTTTTCTGGTCCACCTCTGAAGAGAGAACATTTCTTAGTTGCCAATCCAAGCAAGAATCCAGAGATTCACCATAATGGGATAAGCTCAGGTCACATGCCCACTCAAAACAAGTGTTATTGCTTAGGAAATGGAATGGCTTATCTCTGGAGTCATAGACCAGTTGTAGAGGAATGGATTCTTGACTGAAAATCAGGGTAATTTTGGGCAAGGGGGATAGACAACGAATAAATGCCTACTACAGATTTGAATGATTTTTTAAAAACATATAATGAAAGTACATGTGCTAAAAGTGAAAATTTTGAAGAAAAGCTTGGCTTTGACTATTAGCCAAATTCTGGTTTAAGAGGATATAGGGTTTATTCATGAAAAGAGATATAAAAGATGACGATCAGAGCGCTTGAGTAGATTAGGGCCACCTAGACTAGCAAGAGAAAGAGAAAATGATAAGGTATAAAAAAGAAGACCCAGGCATGATGGCTTGCCTGTAATCCCAGCACTTTCAGAGGCTGAGGTGGGAGAATTGCTTACGTCTAGAAGTTCAAGAACAGCCTGAATAACATAGCGAGACCTACAGCGAGACCTACTCTCTCTCTCTCACACACACACACACACACACACACACACACACACACACACACACACAGATGTTAGGTTGTGAAGGGAAGGCAAGGGTTAAAGAAAGACATACACACAGAGGTCAGTTCAACAGGAAATGCAGGCTTTACGTCCAGCATAACACCCACAGAAGTGGGGAAGCAGCCTAATGCCAGTGCCCACCACCGCTTACAGGCTGGGGTACTTATAGGCCTAGGTGGGAGGGGTCTGGCCAGTGTGGCTTGCTGCTACGTACTGCTATGTGTTGATAAGACGTTCCCATGATGAGGCAGTTTGGCTCGTGTTCCCGCAGAATGTGATGTTTCTTGCACTTTTTCCCAGCAGAATATGATAAAAGGCAGGCTATTTCTCACAGCCCAAACCCCTGTGGAATGTTTTACTTTGATCAAGGCCTGAGAAATTGTGGGAGACCTAAAACATGATGCAATTTGAACTAACGAGAGAGAGAACTAGAAGAAGAATAAGGTAGTTGGTAGAACTCATGAGGAGGAGACCAGGTCAGGAGGGACCACAAGGACAGGAGAATTAGCATCGAGAGACTGGCTAGCACCAGTCTTGGGGAAACTTCAGAGTGAGTTCCATTCATGGTATATTAAAAGGCCTTTGTTGTCATTCACTGATATGTGCCTGGCCCCTGAGACTTTAGTTCAACACTAGCCAAACTATCTCATTTTAATAACCCCCATTTCAAAGTTCAAAATATTGATTAGCCCCCAGAGACATGAAGGTGAGGAAATGGGGTTCTAGAATCTGGCAGGGCAGTGTGATGTGGAAGGGCACCTTTACCCTTCCACAGGATGTGACATGGCTGACACTGGACCACACCACCTTGAGATTTTTGCCAAAGGGGGTTGTGGCATGTTGGTGATAGACATGCTGTTACATGTGCATATTTCGATTTTTAGAACAAACTATACCACATTATACACAAGGATTGACACCTTGCTCTTTTCAATTAATACATCCTGGAGATGTTTTATATCAATACATATGAATCTTCCTTTCTTTTAAATAACCTTATAGTATTCCATTATATGAAAGCACCATATTTTGTTGGATGGTTAGGATGTTTTTCTATATTTTGCTATCACAGAGCACTATAGTGAAAGCCTCTGTGGATATGGGACAATATATCTGTAGCATATTCATCTGAAAATAGATGAATATTAGCTCAAAAAGAATCCTTTTGGTCATCTAGAAATGCTAACCTCAAAATAGAAGTATTAAACAAAGGGAAAATATCAGGTGCTTCCTACGTATTAGGCACTATGGCTGGTACTGGGGATAAACCAAGAAACAAGTTAGACTTGCTCCTTGCCATCATAGAATTTTACATTTTACTGAGGGAGACAGACTTATAAAAGCCAATAGACAAAAATTACAAATTACAGTATGATGTGAAGAAAGTAAGGGGCTAGAGACAGTATTGGGGGAACTTTTTTGATATAGTGGTCAAGGAAAGTCTAAGAATGTCACATTTAAGCTCTGTGTGCTTTTAATAGATATTGCAACACCACCTTCTGTGTTTACACACTCACCAACATCATCACCAATATTGTATTTTCGAACCTTTTGATCTTTCCCAATCTAAGGTGAAAATGGCATTTCATTTTTATTTATTGTTAAGAGTAAGGTAGAGCATCTTTTCACAGATGTATTTATGAGTCTTTTGAAATTCTTTTGTGTGTATGTGAACTGCTCCCCTGATAACCTTTGTCCATTCTTCTATAGCGTTGTTGGTCTTTTTTTCTTACTGATCATAAGAACTCTTTAATAAATAAATTAGATCTTTATCAAATATCTTGCAAATATATCTCCGTGTTATTTACCTTTGACTTGTTTTTCTGGGAGACACTTGACTATAATGCCCTTTAAGGTCTAAAAAGATTTTCTAACAGTGGTCAAATATCTTTATCTTTCTCGCTTGGAAGAAGATGCAGCTGAGAAACTGTGACTTCTAAGTAAGCCAATGTAAGATTGGTGAGCTTCTTTCCCAGAAAGATAAAATACACACCGTGCAACAAATAGTATATCTAATGCCTACAACGGAATACTCATGATAGCTTTTTTGCTGTAGTTATGCTTTAACTTGCCATTTAATGTTGCTATTAGAGAGGGACTTGGCCAATAAATCTGCCTTAAAAGAGATTTCAAGAGTTGCAATTTGACTGCAGATCACTGTTGTCTCAGGGGAGCTAATAAAAAGGGTTACAACTTTTCCTTTGAAGTAGTTTTGCCCAGAGTATGTAGTTATGGACTGTGAAATAGAAGAAAAATAGCGCAACGAAAATTTTGTATTATGTTTACATTTCAAGAAACTATCAGAATCACTTTATTACTTCACTCTGCTCAAGCAGGAAGTTGAACAGATCAAATAACTTGTCTTAGCCACTAGAGTTACACTGAGTTTTATTCAGTGCTGAGAAACAGCCTAAGAAAGCAAACTAGTGAGGCTACTGCTGATTTACAACTGACACATTTTATGAAATAGCATTAATGTTCTCACAGACCATTATTAGATGGCTTTATGGAATTATCAAAAGTAGTGTTTCACAAAATATAAAAGTCTCCCACTGGCATAAGGGGTCTAATGTATATTTCATGTTTGTTTGTTTTAAAATTCTATAGTACAAGGGAAGGTGTTTCTTAACCTTAGCTACCAGCAATTTAGGGAGTAAGAAATTATAGATTTAGCAAAATTGCTCTTTTTATTTTTAGCTTAATGAATTCAGCTAGATTTTAATCTGAATTTATGGGGGATATGTCTAAGATTTCACCATCAAACATAAGGGATGTTTTTGGTATATTTGGGATATATTTATTTTTGCCTTATAAAGGAATCATCCATCTATTTATTTTTTATTAGGAATTTCTACTTTTAGTCAGAAATATATGTTGAGTTTTATGAAATGACATTGTATCATTTGTGGAGATTATATGATTTTTCTTTATCAGCCTACTAATATGGGTGACTTAAAGTTATAGGTTTCCTAATATTGAACTATAAATTTGTTAGATTCATTTGTAGGCTTTGATTGTTTAGAACAATCACTGGACAAATTAAAATTTAAAAACTCAGAGTAATGAATGAGACCTTCTGTAGAGGTACAAGGAGAGAGAAGAGCAGGAAGCATCATTACCAGAAGATAAGAACTGTAAATCTTATGCTGCAGCATGGTGGCATGACTTGTAATGCAATAGCATCTCTACTGATGATATGGAAAAGAAAGTTCTTATCTTGAATATCCTATGAATGGACCTGGTAGAAACGCGATCACTATAGTTTACAAAAATGAGGATAATCCTGAAAAATGAAAACCTCAAGTTTGAAAATTGATTTGTATTTTAGTATTTTGTCTCTCCTGGTGATAATAGTGTTTTGAGCTATTCTCACCTTATCTACCCCTACCCCTCCCAAAAGATACAAACAGACTGTTTAAATGAAAAAATGCACACCTTGTAAATTTTTAAAAACTCTTCTTTGTCTAGCTACTTTAAAGGTTTTGATTTTCATGGGATATCCAATGCAATGCCAATAATGTCAGCCTTGATAATAAAAGTGACAGATTTAAGGAACTAGTAATGGTAGGGAATTTTAGAGGGGGAGTAAATAGGATATAGTATTTACTTTCTATTTAAATTAAATTTTTTTATCCCTTATATAATTTTTTAAAAAGTCCTTTTCTAGATATTAAAAAATAAGATATATGAGTTTTCCTTTCAAGAAAGAATATTGACTTCTAATTAGTAACACATTTATATTGACTAGATTTGTTGGCCTAATGAAAAGTTTTAAAGTAAACATATTTAATTTTTACTTTAAAAATATGCTTTCAAAGATACATTCAGTCACCTAAGAAGAAAAGATAACTGCTTGTGATAATGAAACTGATAGCTTTTTCTTTTCTATTATGATAATTTCAATGCTTGAAACACTGAATTAATTACATGTCATAGTACAATGGTTTGTATATTTAATGATATTTCAAAGCTTCTATCAACTGATCGGTTAAACAGAAAAGTTTGTTCAGAGTTTTTAAAGAGTTTTTTTTTTTCTTTCTTCCAACTTTTGTTTTAGGTTCAGTGGGTACATGTGCAGGTTTGTTACATGAATAAAGTGCATACTGCTGGGGTTTAGTGTACAAATGATTTCATCATCCAGGTGGTAGCATGGTACCTTATAGGTAACTTTTCAATCTTCACCTCCCTGTCACCCTCCACCCTTAAGAAGTCCTTGTATCTGTTGTTCCCCTGTTTGTGTTCATGTCTACTCAATGTTTAGCACCCACTTAGAAGTAAGAACATGCAGTATTTGGTTTTCTGTTCCTGTGTTAATTGGCTTAGGATAAATGGCCTCCAGCTGCATCCATGTTGCTGTAAAGGACATGATCTCATTCTTATGGCTGCATGATATTCCATGGTGTATGTACCACATTTTCTTTATCCAGTCCACCACTGATGGGCATCTAGGTTGATTCCATGTCTCTGCTATTGTGAAAAGTGCTGTGATGAACATACGAATGCATGGGTCTTTATGGTAGAACAGTTTATATTGCTCTGGGTATATACCCAATAATGGAATTACTGGGTCAAATGAGAGCTCTGTTTTAAGTTCTTTAAGAAATTTTTAAATTGCTTTCCACAGTGACAGAACTAATTTACATTTCCACCAGCAATGTATAAGCACTCAAAGAGTTTATCTTCTTCAAAAACTATAAAAACCCAGTTTGTGATACTGTGGGAAGACAGACTATTTCTGTTCTCTGTTGTAGAATTTATTTTGATAAAGTGATATCTGTTGCTTTTATTCCCCCTAAAACTTACATTCATTGCAAAGTGTTGTTGATTTATTTTCTCTCACAGTAATAGACTTAATTTCTTATTACCTTAAACCTTTCAATCCAAACATATGTCCATTGTTTAGTTTAATTTTCGAAGTACTTTGACAACTATTTTTGCCATTGTGTTTGATGAATTTTTAAATTGGGAAAAAATGGCGAAGTGTGTGTGTTTTATTTATGTGAGCAAAGTGAAAATATTGGTTGTTTGTGGTATCACTCAACGGAGCTGGCCTGTTTTTACATGAATAAAATAAACATTGGCTTTAAAATGAGAAAGAACTAAAAAATAAAAACCCTACAATCTCAGCTCGCAACGAAATGACCCTCCCAGCTATGCTCAGCAGGCGGTACCCATGTTAGTCTCCTTCGGCTATGCCTGAGCAGTGGCACCATCGAGCCACGGTCCTCCAGCTTTCCTAGAGCGGAGAAAAAAGTGCTCCGAAGAGCTAGAGCTGACCCTCGGTGATGCGCTAAGATGGTGTTTCAGAGCGTTTGGTTCCTCTGAGGCCCCTTGGCCAGGTGAGCGGACCCTGGAGCTGGGCCCCGGGCTGGGGCGGAACTGAGGCTTAGGGGCCTAGGGAGCAGCTGGTTCCCCGCAGGTGCAGAGAACTTTCCCTCGACCGAGGGGGCGGGGTTCGTAGCAGAGATGTCCGCCCTGGGGCCTGTGATAGTGATGAAGCTGTGGATCTAGTTAACCGAGTACAACCTTCTGCTGCATATTTTTCATCCACTGAGCGCAATTTTAAGTAGGTATTAAATGTAGGCGTCACCGAGAAGGTAATATTTGAGCAGAAATTTGAAGGAGGTGGGTGGAAAGATCTAAGTGGCTTTTGCGGACAGGAACTTTCTAGGTAGAGGGAATAGCAAGTGCAAAGGTCCTAAAGCAGGAGCTTGCTTGGCATATTTGAGGAATAACGGGGAGACCAGAGTGGTTGGAGCAGTGAACAAAGGCGACCTTTGTAGGGAATGATGTCAGAGAGATTGGGGTATGGAGAGGAAAAGTGTAGAGTAAATGATGACTGTATCATGTAAGGAATTTTGTCTTGTTGAGGGTTTTTGGAGGGTTTTGAGCAGAAGAAAACATGATCTGACTTATGTTTTAAAGCATCTTTACGTGGAGACTCATGATGATAATAGATTGTAAGTGGGCAAGAATGGAATCAAGAAAATTTAAAAGTTAAGAGTAATTTTTTAAAATTCCAAGTAATTCAGGTGGAGCCAGTGGTCAGATTATTGATCTGCTTTGAAAATAGAGCCAATAATATTTGCTACTGGGTCAGATGTAGGGTGTGACAGTAAGAGAGAAGGCAAATATAAAGTTTTGGGCCTGTGGGTGCAAGAGATACTGGAGGAAAGATCTGAGGTTTAGCTTGATACCTTGTGTAAGTTCTTCAACTCTCCCTGTCTCAATTTCCTTCTCTGCACGATGAAATTAGGAATAGTATCTTCTTTATAGGGTTGTGTGAGAGTTAAATAATTAATATATGTGAAACATGTAATATAGTTGTCCTGGCTCATTGTTTTATTATGCTGAGACATGAAGTGTGAGTGGGCATTAACAAGAAGAAAATTGGAGGGTTGGAGGGTGGTCCAAGCAGAAGGAATAAGCTGTGGAAGGGCCAATGAGCAAGAAGGAGTATTGCAGATTTGAGGAAATAAAGTAGTTCATTAGATCAAAAAACAATTTAAACCATATTAAATGTTTTGAACTTAAGCTTAAGGGTAATAATCAGCCATTATATGTAACAGGCATAGCAGGTATATAATAATACTTCATATCCTCCTTAGAATGATCACTGTTTGTGTGTGGAAAATAGATTGATGTGTCAGTCCAGTCTGTTTGTCACAGTAGTCCGGGTAGGAGAAGATGATGGCAAAGGGGATGAGAAGTGGATTGATTTGAGAGATATTTAAGCAATAGAATCAATAGAACTTGATTGATCAGATACATGAGATATGAAAGGAGGAAGGAATGGTCAGTTTTCTGGCTCAAATAGCTGGGTAGATGGAGCTCCTCCCAAAACAGTTTATCAAATTATTATATATTGTGTTTGATATATTTAATCAGATTATAGAAATGAACTCACCACTAATTCAGCATCATACCTGGCCAGTAATCCCAGTACTTTGGGAGGCTGAGGAGTGTGAATCACTTGAGGTCAGGATTTCGAGACCAGCCTGGCCAACATGGTAAAACACTGTCTCTGCTAAAAATACAAAAATTAGCTGGGTGTCATGGCAGGCATTTGTAATTCCAGCTACTTGGGAGGCTGAGGGAGGAGAATCACTTGAACCCGGGAGGCAGAGGTTGCAGTGAGCCAAGATCGCACCGCTGCACTCCAGCCTGGGCAATAGAGGAAGACTCCGTTTCAAAGGAAAAAACACACACACACACACACACACATCGTACTCTATATATACGTATCAACATCATACCACATATTTATTTATATACCAATACTGATATAGATATCAGTATATATATATGTATGTGGCATAGATATATTTATATACTGATATTGGTAAGATATCTCTATAGATGTAATAATAAAAATACAGATATATATGCATAAATAGTAATATGAATTTTATATATATATATATATACACACACACACACACAAATGCCTGTATTTGTATCATTATTTGCATAACTAGGGTGTCTATATTGGTAAAGATAGATAGAGATCTAGAAAGAGATTTACTATAGGGAATTAGCATAGGTCATTATGGAGGCTGGCAAGTCCCAGTATCTTCAGAGTGAGTTTTCAAGCTGGAGACCCAGGAGAGCAAATGGTTTAGTTCCAGCTCAAGCCCAAAGGCCTGAGAACCAGGAGAGCTGATGGTGTAGTTCCTGTCTGAAGGCCATAGGCTTGAGATTCAGGAAGAGCTGTTTTAGTTCCAAGTCTGATGGCAAGAAGAAAGCTGATGATTCAGTTTGAAGCATTTTAGACAGGAAGAATTCTCTTACTCAGGGGTGAGTCAGCCTTTTTGTTCTTGTCAGACTTTCAACTACTTGGATGAGGCCCACCAACATTATGGAGGGCAGTCTGTTTTAGTCTACAGTCTACCAGTTTAAATGTTAATCTGATTTCAAAAACATCCAGAATAATGTTCGACCTCACGGAAACATCCAGAATAATGTTCGACCAAATATCTGAGCACCCTGTGGCCCAGGTAAGTTGAGACATGAAATTAACCATTATAATACCAACCTTTTATTTTCTGGCTAATAATCATCACTTTTTTTTTGAGACAGAGTCTCACTCTGTCACCCAGGCTGGAGTGCAGTGGCGTGATCTCGGCTCACTGCAACCTCTGCCTCCTGGGTTCAAGTTATTCTCCTATCTCAGCCTCCAAGTAGCTGGCACTACAGGCATGTGCCACCACGCCCAGCTAATTTTTTGTATTTTTAGTAGACACAGGGTTTCACTGATAATCATCACTTTCTTGGACTTTTTTACTTATATTAAGAATACTAGGAATTGGCTTTTTAAAGTTTAAGTTCATTTTGACTAAGAAAAATAATAATCAGCTGGGAAGTGTTACTATGTACACATTCAGGAATATGTAACAGCAAACTATTTGAAGGCTAAGCCACTGATTAAGTGAGCCTTCCCCCGTTCTGCCACTTACCACATGCACATTGATTCAAAGGCATGTATCAGCAGCTGACAGATGGTATTTCACTGATCTATAGGGACACTCAAGCATAGTCAAAGTCAAGAATACTAAATCTCCACATACCAAGGGCCTGCCGCAAAGGATGATAGGGAATTGTCTGAGTTCATTTTTGACACGTTGGATTTGAGAGGCTTCTGTAGGGTATCCTGGTCCCAAATAGGCAGAAGGAAATTCAAGTGTGACACTTGAGATGTCTGACCTGAAGAATAAGGAAATCATCAGCATAAGGACAGTAACAAGTCGCAAACATATTTATACTCTACATTAGCCCTTTCTAGTTTCTGCCCTATTTCTCTTGTTCCATTCAATGTATTACTTTTTTGAAATTTGTCATTTATGCTCACTCTCTCCATTTTCTCATTTCCTACGGCAGGCTAGCTATTCTTACTACCAAAATTACCTTCACAGAGGTCACTAACGACATCTTTGTTTTTGAATCAAGTATCTATGCCAGGTCTTAGATTAATCCACCATCGTATAGCATTTCACACTCTTGAACACTGTGTTCATATCATTTCCCTTATAAATCAATGAATTCCTCATGTTCTTTAGAATTATCTCATTTGCCTGAAAACTTCTGTGAATTAGGTATTATCTTCATTTTACAAATGAGTGAACTAAGTCCAAAAGGATAAGTAACTTGCCCCAGGTCACAGCATGTAAGTGACAGGGCCGTATTGGAACCCAGGCCTGTCTGAGGCCCAGGGTCTTTCCACCATTCCACATTTGCAGAAATAGACCTCCTTGACCTTCTGGATACTATTGTCTTTTTTCTCCTCCTACCTTTCCAGTTCCATCTCACTTCTCTTTCTTACGTGTAGATGTTTCCCAGGATTCCGGCTCCGTATAACGTTTTCCCGGCCATAACTAACTACTACACTGAACATCCAACAGCTTTATGCTGTCTTTTTCTCTGTCTGAAAAAACTTTCCCTATTTCCTTGTCTGACTTTCACTTGTCTTTTTTCTTTTCTTTTTCTTTCTTTCATTTTCTCTCTTTTCTTCCTTTTTAAATACAGGTCTTGGGGTTGCTATGGTTGCCCAGGCTGAACTCAAACTCCTGGGCTCAAGCAATTCTCTCTCCTGAGCTTCCCGAGTAGCTGGGATTACAGGCATGTGCCACCATGCCCGGTGTCACTATGTTGCCCAGGCTGGACTCAAACTCCTGGGCTTCAGCAGTCTTCCCACCTCAGCCTCCCAAAGTGCTGAAATGAAAGTGTGAGTCACAGTGCCTAGCCTCAGTTATTTTGAGGGCTGCAAAATGGTGATTTTTCAAATCTATTATTCATTCTACATTAGAGGGTATTCTGTAAGATAGTTTTTTCCTTCTGTATATATGTTTAGAAATGGTTGTTTCAGAGAGAAAAAAATGGATAATAGAAAATGTATAAACCCAAGAAAATGTTACTGTTCTTGTTAGCAGTACTATTACTGTTTCTATCGTTCTTGCTACTATATTTTTAGGAGTGTCTCTGAAGATACAGTCCAAAGAAAGTTCTCCAAAACAAGGAGAGCAGTCTGAAGCTGGGGATGGCGACAGCACTGGTGAGTGCCCATTCCCTGGCTCCCCTGAATCTGAAGAAGGAGGGGCTTCGGGTAGTGAGGGAGGATCACTACTCTACTTGGGAACAGGGATTCAAGCTGCAAGGAAACAGTAAAGGCCTTGGACAGGAGCCATTGTGCAAACAATTCAGGCAGTTGCGTTATGAAGAGACCACAGGACTTCGAGAAGCACTAAGTCGGCTCCGGGAGCTCTGTCAACAGTGGCTACAGCCTGCGACCCATACCAAGGAGCAGATCCTGGAGCTGCTGGTGCTGGAGCAGTTTCTGACCATCCTGCCTAAGGAGCTCCAGGCCTGGGTGTAGGAGCATCACCCAGAGAGCGGGGAGGACATGGTGGTGGTTCTGGAGGATTTGCAGCTGGATCTTGGAGAAACAGGACAACAGGTGGTAAGGGTCAGATGTGCTCTTTTTCAGGAATGCAGAAATTGAGATCTCTGGCCAGACAGGTGGACGTGGGCTCACCAGCGGAAGGAGAATTACTAAGCTTTGATTCAGTTTTTTTCCAGTCTAGCTGTTCATTTCTATAGGTCTTACCTCAACCTTACCTGGCCCTTGCTGGGAGAAAACAATGTGTGCCAGATTCCCCATCTTCTTTTCTTTGCCCCTCTGGGGTTTCTCTTTGTTCTCTTTTTTAACATGTAGGTGTTTTCCTGAACAGCAGTTTCCTAAACCCACCTGTATCTAATTATGCCTCCATATACCTAATTGTCCCTAGGATCCAGACCAGGCAAAGGAACAAAAAATACTTGTGGAGGAGATGGCCCCTCTGAGAGGAGTGCAGGAACAGCAGGTTCGGCCTGAGTGTGAAGTTACAAAGCCTGAGAAAGAGAAGGGTAAGAACTGGATTGCATCTGCTGTGTGTGAGATGTGGTGGACTGTGCCTTTCCCTCTGAGGTTCTGCTTAGCACCCTTGTCTTTTGTTTTTTGCTTTTGTTTTGAGTTAGGTTTACTGAAGCATAATTTACATGTAGTAAAATTCACTCTTTTTAGATGTACAGGTCAACGAGTTTTCACAAATGTGAAATAATTATGGTCTAATCAGAACACTATCAAGAGATAAGAGATGTCTATCATCCCATATATTTTAGCTGAACAAAATAGCAAGGAAAGGGTACAAAGGGAACCTGGACCTTCACTTTGCTCTTCTTCCTCTTACTGTAGGGGTGAATAAAAAAAGTAGTGCTAGGCCAGCTACTTGGGAAGCTAAGGGAGAAGGATGGCTTGAGCCCAGTTCAAGGCTGCAGTGAGCAATGATTGTGTCACTGCACTTCAGTCTGGGCAACATCTCTTAAAAAAAACAAGTAGTGGCCAGGCATGGTGGCTCTTGCCTGTAAACCCGGCACTTTGGGAAGCCAAGGCAGGTGGATTACAAGGTCAGGAGTTCCAAGACCAGCCTGTGTCTTTAATAGAGACGGTGAAACCCCGTCTCTATTAAAAATACAAAAATTAGCCAGGTGTGGTGGCGGGTGCCTGTTATCCCAGCTACTTGGGAGGCTGAGGCAGAGAATTGCTTGAACCCAGGAGGCGGATGTTGCAGTGAGCCGAGATCACACCAGTGCACTTCAGCCTGGGTGACACAGCGAGACTCTGTCTCAAAAAAAAAAAAAAAAAAAAAAACAAGTAGTGCTCGTTTCTTAATCAAGGCAAAGACAGCCATTTTTTAAAAATTTCCTTCAAATTATTGTAAATGGCCACTATCCTTCATTTCTAAATGTCACCTGGATTTTTTTTTTCTATATTTTCTTTTTTGTTGTTGTTTTTCTATTGAGACAGGGTCTTGCTCTGTCTTCAGGCTGGAGTGCAATGGTACAGTCATAGCTCACTATAACCTTGACCTTCCAGTCTCAAGTGATCCTCTCACCTCAGCCTCCCAAGTAGCTGGGACTACAGGTGTGTGTACCACCACACCTGGCTTTTTATTATAATTATTTGTAGAGACAGGGTCTCCCTATGTTGCGCTGGCTGGTCTCGCACTCCGGGTCTTAAGTATTTCTCCCATTTGGGCCTCTCACAGTGCTGGCATTATAGGTGCAAGCCACCTCGTTCAGCCTCCTTTATTTTCTTTGTCACTGAAATTCTTCTTCCTAATTTTTGCTCCTTACATTTTTTCATTTCTTCTTTTTTTTTTCTGTCATAGGACTGATTACATTATATTGTAGTTTCTGGTTTGCTTCTCTTTTTCTCTTGCCAGACTAAAAGGGAAGGGTTTTGTTTTGTTTCCTGAGTCAGCTACAGTCCCTGGCCTAGCGTAGACCCTCAATAAATGTCTATTTGATGAATGGCTGGTTTCATATCTAAAACCATGCTTTGCATGCTACCTATTCCTCTGTTCAATTTCCAAGTCACCTTCAAAGTTACCTTTCTTCTGGGAGCATTCTGAATAAAGTAGCTGAAAGAAAGGGGCCTACCTTTTCTCAATAGCCTTGTAGAAATGAATTTGTACCATGTAATCAGTGATGGGTATATAGTTTAAATACAAAAAGTAAATGTGGCTGCCATTGTGGTTCATACTTGTAATCCCAGTACTTTGGGAAGTCAAAGTGGGAGGATTGCTTGAAGCCAGATGTTTGAGACCAGCCTGGGAAACATAGTGAAACCCCGTCTCTACAAAAAATAAATAAATAAATAAATAATTAGCTAGGCGTGGTGGCATGCAGCTGTAGTCCTAGCCACTTGGGAGGCTGAGGCAAGAGGATTGCTTGAGTCCAGGAGTTCAAGACTGCAGTGAGCTATGTGATTGCACTACTGTACTCCAGCCTTGGCAACAGAGCAAGGCCATGTCTCAAAAAAAGTGAATGTAATGTCAGTAGACTCTTGAAAATGTTCCTTATGCCCTGGATCTGTTGAAAATGTTATTTTATATTCAAAATTCAGGTTTTTTTTGGTTTTATCCTCTCTTGCTTTTTTTAAGTTGTATATGTGATTATGTCATTACTGGAAGAGTCTTATTCCTTTCCCTTAATCTCTCACTCCTGCCCCCTGCCCCTATGTAGGACTGAATACTTCATTCTGTCGTAGAGGGTCTTTGTACACAGTACATTATTACTTTATTTAATTTCTTCACTCCTCACCTGTGACCTTCCTTTCTCTGATATCTCCTTACTAATCCCTTCACTTTCACTTTTCCTTTTGGCTGTCATGTACTCTCTCCTTTTTAATTATCTGCTGAATTAACTTGCTCACACTGATTAACCCTCCTTTGTTTGTTATTAGTGCTGCTTAGAGTCTCTTCTATTTTCTCCATCCAGCTTTCCTTTTACTCTCTCATTCTGACTTTGCATCCCCAGTCATGCTCCTAGCCTTTAAAGAGTTATCCTTAGCTACAAGAAAAACTGGTAAATAAAAATATAAAATGAAACAAAACAAAAAACTTGACATTCTTCTTACCCATCTGCTTGTGTATCTATCTGAGCTTAAGTTTTCTCTATTTTCATTTAATTTCACCCTTAGGACACAGGCCATTCATTTAGTAAACATTTGTTTAATGTCTGTTCCATACCAGGCTCTGTGCTAGAGAAAACAAAGTCTGCTCTGCATGTGCTTACAGTCTCTTGGGGCATTGTGCATCAGGGGTGCAGGGAGAGAGATAGACATGAATAAATTTTCACAGCGTTGAGATAAAAACTCTGTTGAACCACACAGGAGAGCAGTTACTGTTGTCCAAGGAGATTAGGAAAGCCGAAGGCATTTTTGTGAACTTCATGTTATTGTCACGGTCTTATGGTGCAATATTCTTTCTTTATCGATGAGGACACAGAGCCCAGATAATTTACCTTACTTTTTAAAGATTACACAGTTAGTGATAAAATTGGCACCACATCTACATTTCTTCATTTTCAGTTAAAATGCTGTCCCTTTCTTATGGGCCCTGGGGGTCTCAATTAACCTACCTTTTTTATTTTCCATGTGACATGTTATCTTCAAGACTGTATAGGCATGCCCTTTTAGACAGTTTATTTGCTTGCCTGCTAGCTACTCTGTGTGTGGTATCACATGATAAAATTTAAACTATTCAAAATAAGTTACCTCCCACCAGAATTCCCCATCTTTCCCCAAAGGCAGTCATAGTTAACAATGTCTTGTGTACCATTCTGTAACTCTTTTATACAATCACAAGCATCCACAGTGTTTTTACTTTGCACACATGGCTTAAGTTTTTTTTTTCCTTCTAGTTGCAGATTCCTTTCCCCAAGCATCAAAAGACAAGTAATTGGTGGTATGTATTTAATATTGCAGGTGAGGAGACAAGGATTGAGAATGGGAAGCTTGTTGTAGTAACAGACTCTTGTGGAAGAGTAGAGTCATCTGGGAAAATATCTGAACCCATGGAGGCTCATAATGAGGGCTCTAACTTGGAAAGGCAGCAGGCCAAGCCCAAAGAGGAGACTGAGTATAAATGCTCAGAATGTGGGCAGGGATTCCTCCAGCACTCAGACCTGATTGAACATGCGAGTACGCACACGGGAAAGAAACTCTGCGAGTCTGATGTGTGTCAGAGTTCCAGCCTTACAGGACATAAAGTCCTCTCTAGAGAGAAAGGTCATCAGTGTCGTGAGTGTGGGAAAGCCTTTCAGAGGAGTTCACACCTCGTCAGACATCAGAAAATCCATCTTGGTGAGAAGCCTTATCAGTGCAACGAGTGTGGCAAAGTCTTTAGCCAGAATGCAGGCCTTTTGGAACATCTCAGAATTCATACTGGAGAGAAACCTTATCTATGTATCCATTGTGGAAAAAATTTTAGGCGCAGCTCTCACCTTAATCGACACCAGAGAATTCACAGCCAGGAGGAGCCCTGTGAGTGCAAGGAGTGTGGAAAAACCTTTAGTCAGGCCCTACTCCTCACCCACCATCAGAGAATTCACAGTCACTCCAAAAACCATCAATGTAATGAGTGTGGAAAAGCTTTCAGTTTGACCTCAGACCTTATTCGACACCACAGAATTCATACTGGAGAAAAACCTTTCAAGTGTAACATATGCCAGAAAGCCTTCCGACTAAACTCACACCTTGCTCAGCATGTAAGAATCCACAATGAAGAAAAACCCTATCAGTGTAGTGAATGTGGAGAAGCCTTCAGGCAAAGGTCAGGTCTTTTTCAACATCAGAGATATCACCACAAAGACAAACTGGCTTGATGAGGCGTTCTCTCCTTGTAGAACGTCAGAGAGGGCACATTGATTATCAAACAGCACTTTAGGAAAAGTCACCATAGCCCACTGTGGCATCAGAAAATTCTTGGGGGCTCCCTGCCTCTATTCCTTCTCCTTTGCTTTCCTTGAAGTCAGCTTTGGACCCCAATAATTTCATCCTAGATGATATGATAGGATCAAAGTTAGCCAGCATTCTTCACTGCAGGACATCTCAGAGCTTTTAACATAACTGCATGATTATATACTCTAAGCAACAGAGAGCTTCATGACTGAGTAAGGGTTTTGAAGTCAGCAGTGAATCAAGTGCCCACAGATTTGCAGGCTTAAGCAGAACAAGAGAAGATTGATATTTTTGCATTTGCTATAGCAACTTACTCCTATAAAATAAAACTGATGATGTTTGCACCTTGAGACTACTCTCAAAGGTGTCTTAAAGTACAGGTTAATGGTGAACATTTTCCCCCAGTGGCTTCACCTCATTCCTCCCACTGGTCTTACCCCTTCCTTCCCCAGTGGAAGCATTTTCAAAAGCAAAGATATTTTTCGCTGGTGAACTTTAGAACTTGCCTTCGGGGTTAGCTTCATGTAATTTTACCACTTCCCCATCCCCACCGCATTCTGTCAAGATTCAAGTTATAAATCAGCGTTTTAGACTTTGAAAGAGATTTCATGAGTAATTTGAATGCACCTTGCTGAATTAATCTGAATAGCAACTGTCTGACTTGATAACTCCAGTGCCAGTCTAGTGGCTGCTGCATAGACACTATTCAGTAAATGTCTGATGAAAGAAATTGGACTTTTACTCTTTAATATTGATGATGCAATTTTGAAATGTTGCTTGTTCTGGAATACTTTGGAAGTTGAACAATAAAGTCAGCTTGGAGAGGAGATCATGATCTTTATATTGTGAATACCAGAATGTTACAGATGAAGAATATTAAAATTAGGGGTGTCCACTCCAAAACATATCACCAGAGTGATAAACACCACCTACGAATTGTTAGTAGCTGCAGAGGGTATTCCTTTCAGGAGAAGACTTTTCGGTCTTCCAGTGTGAAAAGATCAGTGAAACCTCATGTAGTGATTGGGACTGGATTCAGCTGCATATAGTTTAAAAACAAGGCATGAGTGACTTCATACAAGTTTATTTTTCTCTCTAATAGAAAAGGGCTGGAGATAATTAGTCCATCCTTGATGGCTGCTGAAGCTCCAGTTATCACATGTAAAATGTGGACAAAAGGTAGAGGAATAGAAGAGTTCAGTTACCTCCTTTTGAGCAGCCTCCAAAAATCACTTAGTAAGTATGTCATAGGCAAAAACCTAGACAAAGAAGGCTGGAAAGCGTGTCTTATTCTGGATTGCAGAGTGCCCAGCTGAAAATTAGGCTTCCATTACTACATTACTAAGGATAAAAGGAAGACTTAAGCTGACCAAAAGCAACAATCAATACAATTTCTTGGAGGGAAAAGAAAACAAATCTGTCATAGAAGCAGCTATAGCTTCTTCTTTTTTCTTTTTTTTTTTTCCAGACGGAGTTTTGCTCTCATTGTCCAGGCTGGAGTGCAATGACGCGATCTCGGCTCACTGCAACCTTCCCTTCCTGGGTTCAAACAGTTCTCCTGCCTCAGCCTCCCAAGTAGCTGAGATTACAGGCATGCACCACCACGCCCAGCTAATTTTGTATTTTTAGTAGTGATGGGGTTTCACCATGTTGGTCAGGCTGTTCTTGAACCCCTGACCTCAGGTGATCCACCCACCTCAGCATCCCAAAGTGCTGGGATTACATGCGTGAGCCACAGCGCCCAGCCTTCAGCTATAACTTTTTGAGACACTAAAAGATTTCATGTAAAATCAGTTGTAGTGTGTTGCTTAGAAAGCCAGAAAGCTATGTATATTTTATTCTGCCTTTATAAGTAAAGTAAACTTGATGTCTGGAATTTTCCCCACAGTATTTTGAGGACTATGTTAAGATAAGTATCTAAACATTTAGCACCATCTCATAGTTTAAATCTATTTGATTCAGTTCAGTTTAAGAAAGAAAGTACATAGAATATATTATTATGATGAAAATGAAAAGATTCAAAGTGTGAAGTACTTTCCCTCACAATTATCTGGAAGACGTATATTGGCTTTCTCCATGATGATTTTGTAGAACAGATGTAAACGTTCTAAATGTATTGACACCTTACACAACTTAATTCTTCCTTATAGGTCCAAAGGAAATGATGTTCTCGTTATTTCCCTTGAGTCAGACCCATATCCACATGGGCATAAATGTCAACTGGAGGTATATTTAATTAATAATGTCTTACTACTTTATTCTAAAAAGTTATAGAAACATTGAACAAAGGGCAAATGTTATAACAGATCTCAAGGTTTTGCCTGCAGTGTAAGATACCCTGAAAGGTAAATTTAAAATCCCTATTCAGAGGACAGGAACCCAGGAGGGATGTATTGCAGCAATATTTTCTACTGATCAGGCTTTTCTGTTTGAGTAGTATCCTGTAATATCCAAATATACAGTGAAGTGGGAAGTCGCTGTGTTTCCATTTCCCACTCACTCACTTGTTTAAAAAACTGATAAAGTTACTATGTAGTTTGCCATTAAAAGTAGTATGGAAAAATAGGAAAGGGAAAAAATAACCCTAATTGTCTGTATTAATATCTTCATCAATTATTAATTTATACCTGATAGAAGTTCATATCCATTGTTTTAAAAACTTGAAAAATGTAAAGAAAGCAAATCATCTTGTTCATGGTACAGATATAACCTCTTAATGTAGATTTGTAGATAACTGATCTTTTTCACATATAAACAATTGACTTTTCTCACTGGACTTTATGTCATGAACAATTTTTATGTGTAACAGACAGGATAGTCAATTTACCTATCCTCACACCCCATTCTAATCCACTCCTGCCATAATCCTGACTGTGCAGCCTGCCATGTGACCTGTCCCCCACCACTGATGATTGGATCAGGAAGGGACCCTCAAGCCAGGCTTTAGATGCCCATAGGAATTTGACATTGGATCACAGATTCTGATTAATGTTTATTAGGCATATGAACCCAAAAGTAATATAGAGTTGGAGGCTAGGTGTAGTAGCTCATTCCTGTAATCCCAACACATTGAGAGGCCCAGATGGGAGGATCACTTGGACCCAGGAGTTGGAGACCAGCCTGGGCAACATGACGAAACCCCATCTCTACAAATAAGAAAAAAATTAGCTAGGTTGGTGGTGCACACCTGTAGTCCTAGCTACTTGGGAGGCAGAGATGGGAGGCTTATTCAAGTCCAGGAGGTCAAGGCTGCAGTGAACCATGATTGCACCACTGTAGTCTAGCCTGGGCAACAGAACAGGACCCTGTCTAAAATATACATAGAAAAATAGAGGACACAAGCACACACTGGAACAATTTTTGTGGCCACATAAAAACCAAACCAAATCGAGACAAACTGAGAAACAAAAAATGAAGCGGACTCCTGAAGTGGGAATCCCATGAATCAGGTGTGGCAACTTCAGCCCTCAGCCTCTGCAATCCATATATATCCTGGTCTTGGGAGTCCATAGAATACTGTTTCCTTCTAATAAAGGTTTCAAACAAATCCCCGATTAAGACATGCTAATCATTAAAAGTCTTCGTGGAAGGTAATTTTCCATATAAGCTGTGCAATATTCTGTGGTATATGTCTCCAGTGTTAATCATTTACGTCATTTACACTTTGATCACCATAAACAATTTTTCAGTGAACATTCTTGGAAATACAACTTTGCCTACTTACAAAATTTTTTTCTTTGTTCAGTTCCCATAATGAGAATCAATGAGGCAGAAAGTAGGCATATTTTCTAAGGCTTTTGATGTATTTGCCAGAATGCCCTCCAGAAAAGTTATACTAATTTGGATACCTTGTTAGCAGACTGTGATAATGCCCAATTTTCTATACCCAGATAAACTCTGGGAATTATTCTTTTGAATATTTGACAACTGATACATACAAAATGGATTGCTTTTTTTAATAGACTACTTTTTAGAGCAGTTTTAAGTTCTCAGCAAAATTGAGAGAAAGATACAAAAATTTCTCATATACCCACTGCTCCCATTCATGTATACCCTCCCCTATTATCAACATCCCGTCCCAGGGTGACATTTGTTACAATTGATGAACCTACATTGACATATTATCACCCAAAGACCATAGTTTACATTAGGGTTCACTCTTGGTATTGTACATTTTATGGGTCTGGACAAATACATAATAATGTGTCCACCATTGTAGTTTCATTGCCCTAAAAATCCTCTCTGTCTTACCTATTATGCATCCCTCCCTTTCTCCAGCCCCTAGCAACCACTGACCTTTCTACAGTCTTTATAGTGTTGCCTTTTCCAGGATGTCATGTATACAGGTGGAGTACCCCAATCTGAAAATCCAAAACACGTTACAATGTGAAACTTTTCAGCACCAATATGATGCCACAAGTGCAAAATTTCACGCCTGACCTCATGTGACAGGTCATAGACAAAATGCAGTCAAGACTGTTTCGGCCAGGCACAGCGGCTCAAGCCTGTAATTCCAGCACTTTGGGAGGCCAAGGCTCCTCACCTGAGGTGAGGCGTTTGAGACCAGCCTGGCCAACATGGCTAAACCCCATCTTTGCTAAAAATATAAAAATTAGCCGGGTGTGGTGGCACGCACCTGTAGTCCCAGCTGCTCGGGAGGCTGAGGCACGAGAATTGCTTGAACCCCGGAGGCGGAGGTTGCGGTGAGTCAAAATTGTGCCTCTGCGCTCCAGTCTGGGCAACAGAGCAAGACTCAATCTCAAAAAAAAGACTTTGTTTCATGTACAAAATTATTTAAACTGTATAAAATTAGCTCTATGTGAGTAAGGTATATATGAAACAAATGAATTTCATGTTTAGACTTGGGCCTCATCCCTAAGATATTTCATAATGTATGTATATATTCCAAAATCTGAAATTGGAAACACTTCTGGCCCCAAGCATTTCAGATAAGGGATACTCAACTTGTTGCTGAAATCGTACAATATGTAGCTTTTCAGACTGGATTCTTTCACTTTCTAGTATGCACTAAAATTTTCTCCATGCCTTTTCATGCCTTGATAGCTCATTTATTTCATTTTTTTCTTGTTTTCTTTTTCTTTTTTCTTGTTTTCTTATAAACAGATGTTTATAGCAGCTTTATTCATAATTGCCAAAACTCAGTGGGTAAATGAATAAATAATGGGTCTGTTTTTAAAAGAGTGTTTTATATTTTTACTATTGAACATCTTTTCACATGTTAATTTGTCACTTACCTTGTTTTGTGTATAGTAACATTCATATCCTTTACTGATTTTTCTACTAAAGTCTCCTTTTACTCTTAAACAGAAGTGCCCTTAAAAATCAAATAGGGAACTTGCATATCAACATTTTAAATGCATATGTCCTTTGGCTGATCAGTTCTAATATGTGGCATTTATCCTAGAAATACATTCTTAAAAGAATGTAAAGGTATTGAATGATGTTCCCTCTAGCATGGCTTTTAAAGAAAAAATATAACCTAAGTATGCATCAATAGGATAGTTAAGTAAATTATGGAACACCCATACAATATTACTTAGCTGCTAAAGAATAAGCTGATCTGTGAAGATCTCCAAGCTGTCTTAACCGAAAAGAGCTAAGGTGCAAAATTACATTATGATACCATAAGTGTTTTAAAATGTATAAATGCTTATTCACTAAACAAAATGTTTATTACGTGCTACTGTGTGACAGGTAGTGTCCTAGATAAATATGCACGAAATACAATGGTTAACTCTAAAGAGTGGGACACTTTTCGTTTTATGGTCCTTCTGCAACTTGACTTTTTTATTGTACGTATATTATGTATACTTAAAGAAAATAATTTGTACAGCTTACTATAATGGTCTTTTAATTGATCTGTTTCGCCTCCTAACCAGTGATGACCCCGAAGACAGACATTTACCACTCTGTTGGTTTTTAATTGAAATGATGTACATAAATGTGGGGCATGCTTGCACCGTCCGGATGGGCCTGAGGTCCGGCAGCGGAGAGCGACCTGGGCGGGGCGGGAGGTGGCAGTGGGGGTCCTCCCGGATCACCAGAGAGACGAGCGGCCGTGCTCCTAGAGAGGCAAGGAACCCGCCAGACTCCGCCGCTCGGCTGCGGGCGCGGCGAGTGGAGAAGCTTTTGTGCCGGCCCAGCTGCCGGAGGCGCCGGCGACACCCATCAGCCCCGCCAGCCCGCCAGTAGCACGGCCTGGGCTCTGGGGAAACCGGCGCTCTCGACTGGGCAGCCCCGGGCCTCTGCGCTCCCTCGGGAGCCTTTCACGAGGTCGGCTACGTCTTTGTTGTGCGCGTTCCTGAACTTTTGGTCCATTAATCAACAATTAGACACGCAGGTATTCAGTGCCTGGCGCGGTGCTAGATGCTGGGTGTAATCTCAGAAAAATACATTCTGGGGTGCGCCTGAGGGTGCTGGCTGCTGGCATCTCAGGTGCTTTACGTGCATTCGTGAAGAAGTCCATCAGTATTTGTTGAATACCAGGTACGTGCCGGGCTTGTAGAGTCTATGCAGAGATAAACTCCTGTCCTCAAGAACCCCGGTGGGGATGGGCTGGGTGATCTGTAATACGAGATGGAGGAGATGAAGGTTTTCCATGGGAACACCCATCTCTACCTGTGTGGCTTACTTTTCCTGTCTATATGTTAGGGTTAGGGGTGGCCAGGGAAGGTTTCACATAGAACATTTGCGCTGGCCCTTGGGAATTTACCCTTAGAAGGGGGTCCTGACTGTATAGAGTGGGTGGAAAAAAAATTGAGTACTTAGCATGGCAGTGAGATAAGGAATTTGGGAAGACCATGGCTTTCTTGAAAGTAGGAACTAAGTCTTTTATTCCAGAGTTAGCTTTACGCCTGGAAAACAATGAGATGCTCCACAAATGTTTATTGAGTGACAAACAAATCAGCAAAATCCAGTAAAGATTAGATCCTGGGGAGTTTGGGTTTACTTCAACGAGTTTAATGAAAACTTTGTATGTGTTTATGTGTGTGTAAGGTATGTTGAATATGGTCAGAATTGTGCTTTAGGGAATATTAATCCAGTGACCATAGAAGCGGGGAATTGGGCAGGAATACCATAACATTATTGTGACAGTGAATGAAAATGATAGTAAAATAATAAGGAAAGAATGGCTGCAAGAGGCGTTTTTAAGAATTGACTTGATTCACTGATTGTATATAGAGGCTGTTTAAAAGACTGAATGCATGGAAGATGATGGTGATGCCAGTAGAAATGGAGAAATACAGAGTGAATGCAGCTTTGAGGAACTCTGATCTTAGTTTGAGATCTGTTGAAATTATAGTGCAGGAGAAGCCCACAGCTGCTGGCATTTCAAGATGTGGGTTTGGAGTGCAAAAAGCAAGCTGGAGCCAAAGATTTGAGTCTTCTTGGGAACAGAGATATATTGAAAGTGTGACTAAGGAGATCACAAAGGAAAAAACGAAGAGAGGGAAGAAAAGAACTTGATGCATTTCTACTGTTTCAGTTATGTGTTGTTGCATCAAAAATCAAACTCTAAACTTAGTGGCTGAAAACAAGCTCAGCTTATTGTTCCTCAGGATTCTGCAGGTTGACTGGGTAGTTCTACTGGTCTCACCTGGAGTTACTAATAGAGCTGCATTCAGCTGGTGAATTATTTGAGCACTAGGCCCGGCTGGGTTTTAGCTTGGTCATTTTGGTTCTCATCCACGTGACCTCTGTCTAGCTAGCTTGGGCCTCTCACAGCATGGCAGTCTTATGGCAGTGAGCCAAGAGCTACAGCAGCACTCTCTCTCTTACAGTGTCATTTCTGCCGTATTCCATTGGTCAAAGCAAGTCATAGGCCAGAACAGATTCAAGGGAAGGAAAAATAGACTCCACCCCTTGATGAGAACAGTGGCAAAATCTCATCACAAAAGGTGTTTGAGGATGGGAGACTTTGGAAACAGTCTATTACACCTACATTTAAAGTGGAATATTCAGTGAGAGTTACACAGATATAGATGACCTTTGAGACTGTATTATTTGCCCATGAAGGCAGCCATCTGCCTCCTCAATGGGTAAAATGATCCCTTCTCCCCAGCTAAAGTGCAAGCTACTTGAGCATTCTTATTGCTAACGCTTCTTCCTTCATATCCTACATCCCTTACCTCTGGACTCAGACCCTTTAGTACTAGTTCAAAATATACTTCTGATTCATTTCACTGATAAATAGAAGCAAGTAGGCTCAGCTTTTGAGCATTACCTACAGTGGGTACAAAAATATAAGTAGATTACATACAGTTTTGAAGATCTTAGAATTTGTGTGTTGCTGATCAGTTCTTATGCCTCAGATCTCTATTTCTGAACACAGACCCCCAAGCTAAGTGAAGCTTTAGCCTCTAAACTCAACATGTATGAAGCTTTGCCATGCTCTGCTCCTGAAAATGAAGATGGCCTTGTGAAAGTGAAGGAGGAAGATCCCACCTGGGAGCAGGTGTGCAACTCACAGGAGGGCAGCTCCCACACTCAGGAGATTTGCCGCCTGCGCTTTCGGCAGTTCAGCTACCAGGAGGCTCATGGACCCCAGGAAGCTCTGGCCCAACTCCGAGAACTTTGTCATCAATGGCTGAGACCCGAGATGCACACCAAGGAACAGATAATGGAACTGCTGGTGCTGGAGCAGTTCCTGACCATCCTGCCCAAGGAGCTCCAGCCCTGTGTGAAGACATATCCTCTGGAGAGTGGAGAGGAGGCAGTGACAGTGCTGGAGAATCTAGAGACAGGAAGTGGAGACACAGGACAACAGGTGGGAAGAAAATGTGTGTGGTGGTGCGGGAGAAGAACAGGGGGACATGTATCAGTTTATTTTTAACTTTTTATTTTGAAATAACTTCTAATTTATAGAAGTATTAGAAGAATAAAGAACTCCTGTAAACTCTTCATCCAGATTTGCCAGTTGTTAACATCTGTTTCATGAAGTCCCATTGTTGTGTACACACTTGTGCAAGGAAGTGCATTCCCCCCCAATATGCATATGTACATGTATACACACACATACATACATACACACATGCAGTATTTTTTTTTTCCTCAAACCATTTGAGAGTTAGTTGCAAACACTATATCCCTTTACCTCACTGTTGCCCAGGCTGGAGTGCAGTGGTACAATCATAGCCTCATTGCGGTCTTGAACTGCAGTGGTGGAAGGCTCCTGAGTAGATGAGGCTACAGGTGCGTGCCACCATGCCTGGCTAATTTATCTTTAATTTTTTGTAGAGGGGGTGGGGTTTTGCTGTATTGCCCAGGCTGATCTTGAACGCCTGGCCTCAAGTTACCATGCTGCCTTGGCCTCCTAAAGTGTTGGGATTACAGGCGTGAGCCACTGCACCGGCCATTCAGTGTGGATTTCTGAAGAGTGAGGACATTCTGTTGTATAACCAGAATACAAAAATCAAGTTTAGGGAAATTAAAATTATGATACTGTCATATAACCTTAGTCTTTATTCGTATTTTGCCATGTTATCCTAATAATGTTCTTTATGAAAATTTTCCTCTGATTCAGGATACGAGCCAGCATCACATATTGCAGTTAGTTGCCATATCTCTGGTCTTTGTGAATCTGGAGTAGCTGCTGTCTTTCTTTGTCATGACATTGTTATTTTTGAATAGTACAGCTAGTTTTTTTGGAGAATATCTCTCAATTTGAGTTTGTCCTATAATTTCTCGTGGTCAGATTCAGGCTGCACATTTTGGCTAGAATACCACAGAGGTAATGTTGTGTTCTCAGTGCATCACTTCAGGAGGTGCGTAGTGATGATTTGTCTCATTACTGATGAGGTTATGGTGGTACCTGTCAAATTTCTCCAGTAGAAAGTTACCATTTCCCCCTATGTAATTACTAAGTAATCTGTGGGAGACATTTTGAGTTGGTATACATATCCTGTTCCTCGTTAAACTTTGACCAGTGTTTGTTGTTTTTGTTTTTCTGGGCTGGGATCCTTTGCCTATCTTTTCTGCTTTGTTTGCTGCTGTATCCTCAGCATATAGAACAGTGCCTGGCTCTTAGCATGCAGTCCATATATGCATGCCTTTTCAAAATAAATCTTTTGTTTCCAGGCCTCTGTCTATATTCAGGGACAGGACATGTGCCCAATGGTGACAGAATATCAAGGAGTCTCTTTGGAATGTTCGAGCCTCCAGCTCCTGCCTGGGGTAACCACTCTGAAGTGTGAACCTCCACCGCTTCCTCAAGAGAACCCCCAAGAAGTGAGTGGTGAGTGCTAGAGTGAGTTTAGTGAGGACACTGGGAGCTGGCCACTGACACTTGCACAGCCTTCTTGTCCTCAAGTTTGTATACACTGTGAAATGATTACCACAAGCTAACTTACATATCTCACAGTTACCTTTTATGTGTCTGTGGTAAGAATTCCTAAGATCTACTCCCATGAAATTTCAAATATACAATACATTATTACTAACTATAGTGGCCATTCTGTACATAGGTCTTCAGAGCTTATTCATCTTATAACTGCAAGTTTGTACCCTTTGACCAACATCAAGTTTTATTTTTTTGTCTAACCCTATATCTGGACAAAGTTTTAAAGACCTGCTTTATTTTACACTGTGCTTTTTAAGCTGGTTTATTTAGTATGTATGTGTTGTGGACAAGTACATATAATAGTAAAAGTGAATTGGGGCAAGGCTGTTTTTTTTCCAGCAAACTTTATTCCTTCTAGAAATGAAACAACAGCAATACAAAGATTCCATAGTGGTCCATTACGGAAGCAAAGAAAAGCAGAGCAAAGAAAAGTGATGTTCTGTTTTATATTTTGGGTTGGAATTACCACATGTGCTCTTCATTTGATAATTTTGTACTCTGCCATCTGCCAACTGCCAACTGTGTGACCTAGGCAAGTCATTTAATAGGTCATTCAATTAGTCAACAATTATCTGTTTGATCTCTGTGTGTACTCTGCACTCAGCTGTGATTCTTCTGAGTGTGCCTAGGATTTTGGCAGCAATAATTTGGACCTTCTTGATCATTTTGAGGATTGGAAATAATCTTTTAAAGTAACAGCACAGTGGCTGGCATTGTGCAGTCATCATCGCCGTTTTGATTATTGTTGGTTCTTTGGGATCAGTACCTCCTAACAGTTTTTCTAGTTCATGGCTAACATCTCTTCTCTACTTTTCTTTAATATCTTTATTTTTCTGTCTCTTTATCTTCCTTTCTTCTGCTTTCCTGTTTCCCCTCTGTCTCATCTCTCTACTCTCCACATCCTTTCTTTTGCCTCTGTGTTCTCTCCTTGATCCTTCCTTTATCACCAGCTTCTTCCTCCCCTTTATTTTTATCTATGATTTTTATTTTTTCTTTATGTAAAAGTGAATGACTATAAAACACCTTATGAGTTCATAAATCCCACTCCATTTTTTGCGTGAGAGACCCTAAAGCTGTAGAATTTTAGAATTTCTGACAGAATGAAAGCAGTTGTGATGCTCTTTCTCACACAGTAAAATCTACATCTTAGTTCTTGAATGTTTCACAAACATCACATTTGGGGGAAAAGGCTGAGTCTCCAAGAAGGGTACCCTGAAGGCCATCATGTCTCATTTAGGACTCTTACCTTCTCCCTCTACAGGGCCTGTTCCCCACGGATCAGCTCATCTCCAGGAAAAAAGCCCCAGAGACAAGGCTGCAGTGCCTGTGTTTAACCCAGTCAGGTCCCAGGTAAGTAGGATGCCGAAGCTTGTAGGAATGTCAGTAGTGGTCTTTCTCCTTCATTCCATGTTCCTTGCCCTTCTCTTGGCTCACACTCATCATCCCGAGAGCCATTCAGGTGGCATAGTCCCTCTGCCTTCACCTTGTCACAGAATATCACAAAGTGTGTTGCATCATTCAAGGAGCTTGTATTGATTACATGCCATTGTCTCATTTCATTGTTTAGGAGGCATGTCCAAATCTCAAGGCATGGGAGTGAGGGGTGGAGTGAGGCTCCTGGTTTCAGAAAGTGCTCCACTCATTTGATGTTGAGTAACTGATATTTTCTCTTTTGAAGTCTCTGGTTTATCTCCCCAGCTTTAGAACAAGGGCCCTTTCTCACACTACTTTATATTCAGCACATATGCAATTAATGCTTGGTGATAATAATGGAAATTCTATATATCCAAGGTAATACTTAACATCTTCTTCACAAAATGGACTCTGGTTTTTTGTTTTGTTTTGTTTTGTTTTTTTCTTATCAGTGGTTCATTCATTTTCCTAGTCATTCATTTACAAAAAAAAATAAATAAATAAGTCTCTCATTTAAGTCCTCTTAATATCGCTGCCACATCAGTTTCCTCAAGACACTTGCTCAGTCCTCTTCTATGGCTTCTAATTGATTTTTAATTCTATCAGACCCAGTGCCTCGTATTATTAACAAATACTTCCTGAGAAGAAGTGTCTAGAAAATAAAACGTACTCACGCACATTCTGAAAATCAACATAATTCCCTTAAATGTAATATAATGGTATAATGTAGAAACAAAAAAGTTACTTATTTTAAAAGTAGCGTTTCAGTAGGTAGGAATTGAACAATGAGAACACTTGGACACAGGAAGGGGAGCATCGCACACCGGGGCCTGTTGTGGGGTAGGGGGAGGGGGGAGGGATAGCATTAGGAGATATATCTAATGTAAATAACGAGTTAATGGGTACAGCACACCAACATGGCACATGTGTACATATGTAACAAACCTACCATGTACCCTAGAACATAAAGTATTAAAAAAAAAAAAAGTAGTGTTTCAAAATGCAAGTGCTTCATGTGATTATAACTAGGAAATAACATAGTCAGGTGTTTGCACTGAAGTATCATTAGTAAGTTCAAATGAAGGAGGAATAAGATCAGAAGTCCAAGAAAATCAAAGGGCAATGGTGTAGGTGGACAGTAGAATGAAACTAGTATTGAGTCAGATAATACAAGACTAGACAGAGAAAGTGGGGCCCTTAATTGAAGTAGGGCTTAGATGTTATAAATTGAATTATGTCCCTCTAAAAGATATGTGAAAATCCTAACCCCAAGTACCTGTGAATGTGACCTGATTTGGAAATAGACTCTGTCTTAGTCCATTTTGTGTTGCTGATAACAGAATTCCTGAGAATGGGTAATTTATTTTAAAAAGAGGTTTGTTTAGCTCAAAGTTCTGCAACCTGGGAAGTCCAAGATCATCAGCCTGTCTGGTGAGGATCTCATGCTGCTTTAGCTCATGACAGAAAGTGGAATGATGGAGAATCAAGTGTGTGCAAGGGGACCAAACGTTAGAGGCAGCCATCCTTTAAACAGCCTGCTCTTGGATCTGAGCAAGAGCAAGAATAGAAAGCTTATTCAAAGGAATAACAATAGGCCAGGTGCAGTGACTCTCACCTGTAATCCCAGCACTTTGGGAGGCCATGGCAGGAGGATTGCTTGAGGCCAGGAGTTCGAGACCAGCCTGAGTAACACAGCAAGACCCTGTATCTATTAAAAGAAAGAATAGGCCAGGCGCGATGGCTCACGCCTGTAATCCCAACACTTTGGGAGGCTGAGGCGGGTGGATCGTGAGGTCAGGAGTTCGAGACCAGCCTGGCCAACATGGCAAAACCCTGTCTCTACAAAAAATACAAAAAAAAAATTATCCAGGTGTGGTGGCAGGCACCTGTAATCCCAGCTACTTGGGAGACTGAGGCAGGAGAAGCGCTTGAACCTGGGAGATGGAGGTTGCAGTGAGCTAAGATCATGCCATTGCACTCCAGCCTGGGCAACAAGAGCAAGACTCCATCTCAAAAAATTAAAATAAATTAAAAAAAATAGAGAAATAATAACAAAAATCTTCACAAAACTTGAGAAAGATATAAATGTCCAGGTACAGGAAGATCTGAGAACACTGAACAGAATCATCCCAATTAAGACTACTACAAGGCATATAATAATCAAACTCTCAACTCTCAAGGAAAAAGAGAGGATCTTAAAAACAGCAAGAGAAAAGAAACAAACGCTGCACCTCATCTGGCAACAGACTTCTCAATGGCAATCATATAGGCCAGGAGAAGGTGGAATGACGTTTTCAAAGTACTCCAAGAAAAAAACTGACATTCAAGAATATTGTACCCAACAGAATTATCTTTCATTTATGGTGGAGAAAGTGTTTCCTAGACAAACAAAAGCTGAGAGAGTACACCACCACCAGACACATCTTACAAGAAATGCTAAATAATTCTTAATCTAAAAGGAAAGAAGACTAATATGCAAAAAGAAAACTTTTGAAGGCATAAAAGTCACTGATAAAATTAAGTACATGGACAAACCCAGAATACTTTATTACTATAATAGTAGCATACAATATACTCACAACTGTACTGTGAAGTCCCAAGACATACCTATCAAAAACAATAATAGGACTGGACACAGTGGCTCATGCCTGTAAACCCAGTTCTTTGGGAGGCTGAAGTGGGAGGATCACTTGAGACAAGGAGTTTGAGACCAGCCTGGGCAACATGGTAAGACCCTGACGCTGTACCTGGAGACAGGAGACAGAGTAAGACCATATCTTTAAAACAAAACAAACAATAATAGCTAGCAACCTGTCAAGAGATAGGTAATATAAAGATATAAATTGAGACAGTAAAAAGTCAAAATCTAGAGGAATGGAATTAAAGCATATAATTTTTTTCTGTGTGTTTCTGCCTTTGTTTCTACTCTTGTATTTGGGATCTAAGATAAGTTGTCATCTCTTTAAAATAACTTATTATATCTAAAGGTCTTCTTTGTAAGCCTCATGATAACCGCAATGCAAAAACCTATAATAAACACACTAAAAATAGCAACAAATGAAGGCATACTATAAGAGAAAATCACTTAGCCACAGAGGGTTTTTGTTGTTGTTGTTTGAGATAGGGTCTCGCTTTCACTGAGGCTGGAGTGCAGTGGTATCATCTCAGCTCACTGCAACCTCTGTCTCCCGAGCTCAAGTGATCCTCCCACCTCAGCCTCCCAAGTAGCTGGGACCACAGGTGTGTGCCACCATGCCTGGATAATTCTTTGTATTTTTTATACACCTGGGTTTTTACCATGTTGCCCAGGATGGCCTTGAACTTCTGGCCCCAAGCAGTCTGCCCACCTTGACCTCCCAAAGTGCTGGGATTACAGGCATGAGACACCGTGCCCGGCTGTATATAATAATTATAAATACCTATGCATGTAACACCAGAGCTCCCCAGTATATAAAGAAAACATTAATAGATCTAAAAGGAGAGCTAGACTGCGATACAATAATAGTAGGAGATTTTAATTACCCCATTCTCAGTAATTGACACATCATCCAGATAGAAAGTCAACAAAGAAACAGTGGAATTAAACTACATACTAGATCTAATAAGCCTAACTGATATTTACTGAACATGTCACTCAACTGCTACAGAATGCACATTCTTTTCATCAGCACGTGGAACATTCTTAAGAATAAACCATATCTTAGGCCACAAACAAATCTGAACAAATTTTTTAAAACTATAAATCATATCAAGTATCTTTTCTAATCACAGTGGAATAAAACTAGAAAGCAATAACAAGAAAAACCTTGGAAACTACACAAACGCATGGAAATTAAATAGCATGCTTCTGAACAACTAATTTGTCAGGGAAGAAATTAAAAAGGAAATCTAAAAATGTCTTGAAACTAATGAAAATAAAAAATGTGACATAACAAAATTTGTGGGATACAGCAAAAGCAGTACTAAGAAGGAAATTTATAGCAATAAACACCTATATTAAAAAAGTAAAAATACATCAAATGAACAACCTAATGATACACCTCAAGGAACTAGAAGAACAACAACTGACTAAACCCGAAATTAGTAGAAGGAAACAAATAATAAGGATTAGAGCAGAAATAACTGAAATTGAGACAAAAAAAAAAAAAAAAAAAGAAAAACCCAGAAGAACAGTGAAACAAGAAGTTGGATTTTTCGAAAAGGTAAACAAAATCAAGCCTTTAGCTAGACAAACAAAAAAGGAGAAGACCCAAATGAATAAAATCAGAAATGAAAAAGACGTAACAGCTGAGACCTCAGAAATACAAAGAACTATTAGAGACTCTTATGAACAACTATATGACAATAAATTTGAAAACCTAGAAGAAATGGATAAATTCCTAGATACATGCCAACTACTAAGATTGGACCATGAAGAAATAGAAAACCTCAGCAAACCAATAACAAGTAACGAGATAGAATCTGTAACAAAAAGTTTTCAAAGAAAACTTTTTCAAAGAAAAGCCCAGGAGCTGTTGGCTTCCCTGCCAAATTCTAAACATTTAAAAAAGAACTGATACCAATCCTATTCAAACTCTTCAAAAAAAAAAAAAAATTGAAGAAGAGGTACTACTTCCAAATTCATTCTAGGAGGCCAGGATTACCCTGACACTAAAACCAGACTAGGATACAAGATAAAAAGAAAACTACAGACCAATATCACTGATGAGCATAGGTGCAAAAAGTCTCAGTGAAACACAAGCAAACTGAATTCAACAACACATTAAAAAGATCATTCACCATGATCAAGTGGGATTCACTCCAGGGATGCAAGGATGATTCAACATATGCCAATCAATAAATGTGATATATCACATTAATATCAGGAACAAAAACCATATTATTATTTCAATAGATGCTGAAAAGCATTTGATAAAATTCATTGCTTTTTGATAAAAAACCCTTGTCAAAATTGGTATAAAAGGAACATACGTCAAAATTAGGGCCATATATGACAAACCCACAGCTAACATCAAACTGAAGGCCTTTTCTCTAAGGACTGGAACAAGACAAGGATGCCCACTCTCACCACTGTTGTTCAACATAATACCCAAAGTCCTGGCCAGAGCAGTTACACAAGAGAAAGAAATAAATGGCATCCAAACTGGATAGCAAAAAGTCAGGTTAGTCTGTTTGCAGATGATATAATCTTACACCTAGAAAAACCTGAAGACTACACCAAAAAAAAACTGTTAGTGCTGATAAACTAAGTAAAGTTGCAGGATAAAAAATCACTACTCAAAAATTAGTAGCATTTATATACTCCAATAGTGAGCAATCTGAAATAGAAATCAAGAAAATAATCGCATTTACAATAGCTACAAAAAATGTAAAATACTTAGGGAATTCAAATACTAAAAATTTAAACACCAAATTAAGTTAAATTTAGTGTTTAAATTCCCTAGGTATTTAATATTTTTTAGTATTTTATAATTTATAATTTAGTATTTAAATACTAAAGGAGTGAAAGACATATAAGGAAAACTAAAACTCTCATGGAACAAATTGAAGAGGACACAAGAACAATGGAAAGATATTTCATGCTCATGGATTGGAAGAATTTATATTGTTAAAATAATATAAATTATTAGAATTTATATTATTAAAATTACTTCCCAAAACAATTTACAGATTCAGTGTAATCACTATCAAAATACCAATGACATTCTTCACAAAAATCAGAAAAAAAATTCATGTCATGAGCCCTAAATCTAATGACTCGTATTCTTCTAAGAAGTCTGTATTTGCAAATTTACCAAGGGGTTGAAAAAAAAAGAACGAAAAATGCCCAAGTGAAAACACACACAGGGAGAATGCCATGTAATGACTGAGGCAAAGATTTGTGTAACACATCTGCAAGCCGAGGAACACCAAGAATTACTGACAAACACTAAAAACTTGGAAAGAGACATGGAAAATTATCTCATAGAACTTTGTTTTCTTTTCTTTTCTTTTCTTTTTTTTTTTTCTTTTTGAGACAGAGTCTTGCTCTGTTGCCAGGCTGGAGTGCAGTGGTGTGATCTCAGCTCACTGCAACCTCTGACTCCCTGGTTCAAGCGATTCTCCTGCCTCAGCTCTAAAATAGCTGAGATTAAAGGCACGCACCACCACGCCCAGCTAATTTTTGTATTTTTAGTAGAGACAGGGTTTCACCGTGTTGGCCAGGATGGTCTTATCTCCTGACCTAGTCATCCGCCCACCTTGGCCTCCCAAAGTGCTGGGATTACAGGCATGAACCACCGCACCAGGCCTCCCATAGATCTCTCAAAGATAACATGGCCCTGCTGATATATTGATTTTGGATTTCTAGCCTCCAGAGCCATGAGAGAATATAATTCTGTTGTTTTCTGCTATTGAGGTTGTGGTACTTTGTTACGAGAGCTGTAGGAAGGCAATATAAGTTACAAAACAAATTGTGGACAGATAAAAAGGGAGAAAATAAGGAGGTGTGATATTACAGATATACCTCCTTTATTGTGTTTCACTTTATTGTGTTTCACTTTATTGTGCTTTGCAGTATTGAAAGTTTGTGATGACTCTGTGTGGAACAAGTCTGTCAGCACCATTTTTTCTAACAGCGTGTGCTTACTTTGTATGTCACATTTTGGTAATTCTTGCAGTGTTTCAAACTTTATTTTTATATCTGTCATGGTGATCTGTGATCAGTTATTTTTGATGTTGCTATTGAATTTGTTTTGGTGTGCCACAAACCATGCCCATTTAAGATGGCAAACCTAATCGATAAACATTGTATGTGTCCTGACTGCTCCATTGACCAGCTGTTCCCCCATCTCTTTTCCTTTCCTTGGTCCTTGCTATGTCCCGAGACACAATAATATTGAAATGAAACCATTTATAGTAATACTACTACAGTGACCTCTATATGTTCAAGTGAAAAGAAGAGTCACATGTCTCTCAGTTAGTTAAATCAAAAGCTAGAAGTGATTAAGCATAGTAAGGAAGGCATGTTGAAAGCTGAGATAGGCCAAAAGCTAGGAGGCCTCTTGTGCCAAACAGGCAAGTTGTGAATGCAAAGGAAATGTTCTTGAAGGAAATGAAAAGTGCTGGTGAATATACAGATGATAAGAAAGCAAAAAACTTTTCGCTGATATGGAAAAAGTTTGAGTGGTTTGGATAGAAGATCACACCAGACGCAGCATTGCCTTAAGCCAAAGGCTAATCCAGAGCACATCTCTTACTCTCTTCAATTCTGTGAAGGCTGAGAGAGGTGAGGAAGCTATGGAAGAAGAATTGGAAGCTAGCAGAGGTTGGTTCATGAGGTGTAAGGAAGAAGCCATCTCCATAAAATGCATCAGCAACAAGTGCTGATGTAGATGCTGCAGCAGGTTATTCAAATCTAGCTAAAATCACTAATGAGATGGCTACACTAAACAACAGATTTTCAGTGTAGATGAAACAACCTTATATTGGAATAAGATGCCATCTAAGACTTTGATTGCTAGAGAGGAGAAGTCAATGCCTGGCTTCAAAGCTTCAAAGGACAGGCTGACTTGTTAAGGGCTTATGCAGTTGGCGACTTTAAAGTTGAAGCCAGTGTTCGTTTATCATTCTGAAAATCCTAGGGTCCATAAGAATTAGGCTAAACCTACTCTGCCTGTGCTCTAGAAATGGAACAACAAAGCCTGGATGATAGCACATCTGTTTACAGCATAGTTTACTGAATATTTTAAGCCTACTCTTGAGACATAGTACTAAAAAAAAATTCTTTGAAAATATTACTGCTTATTCACAGAGCACCTAGTCACACAAGAGCTCTGAAGGACAGGTACAAGGAAAATTAATGTTTTCAAGCCTTCCAGTACAATACACATTCTGTAACCCATGGATCAAGGAGTAATTTTGACTTTCAAGTCTTATTTTTTGAGAAATACATTTTGTAAGGCTATAGCTGCCATAGATAGTGATTCCACAGATAGTGATGGATCTGGGCAAAGTAAATTAAAAACCTTCTGAAAAGGATTCATCATTCTAGATGCCAGTAAGAACATTTGTGATTCAAGGGAGGAGGTAAAAATACCAACATTAACAGGAGTTTGGAAGAAATTGGTTCCAACACTCATAGTTGTCTTTGAGAGATTTAGGACTTCAGTGGATAATGTAGCCACAGATGTGGTGGAAAGGACTGGTATTAGAAGTGGAACCTGAAGATGTGACTGAATTGCTACCATCTCATGATAAAACTTGAACAGATAAGTTACTTCTTATGGATGAGCAAAGAAAATGGTTTGAAATTGAATCTACTCCTGGTGAAGCATTGTTGAAATGACAACAAAGGATTTAGAATATTAAATAAACTTAGTTGATAAAGCAGCAGCAGGTTTGAGATGATTGACTACAATTTTGAAAGCTGTTCTACTGTGGGTAAAATGCTATCAAACAACATCGCATGCTACACAGAAATCTTTTGTGAAAGAAGAGTCAATCAAGGTGGCCAACGTTACTGTTGTCTTATTTTAAGAAATTGCCACAGCCACCGAAACCTTCAGCAACCACCACACTGGTCAGCAGCCTCCAACATCGCAGGAAGGCCCTCTACCAGCAAAAAGATTATAACTCTCTGAAGGCTCAGATGCTTAATAGCATTTTTTAGCAATAAAGTATTTTTAAATTAAGATATATACTTTTTTTAGATATAATGCTTATCTACAATTAATAGACTACATAGTATAGTGTAAACATAACTTTCACATGCACTCGAAAGCCAAGAAATTTATGTGGCTTGCTTTATTGTGGCGGTCTGGACCTGCAATATCTCTGAGGTATGCCTATGTTTAAATGAGGTGGGCTTTGCCTTTTATTATCAAAATAATTATCTGTTTGTAGTTTGGGATACGGTGATGATGAGTTAAAGAGAAAATATCTTCTGTCTTGAAACTCCCTCCTTGTCAAAACGGACATTCATTCTGTAAAAGACTGGCACTGTATCCTTTTTCAGGCAACAAGAAAGAGAAAGTAGATTGGAAAATGAGAGAAAATCAAGAGGTTTATGAAACCGTGTGGTAGCCTTTTGGAACAGTGTCAGAGAGATAGAAAATCTCAGACAGTTTCCAAAATAAATAATTTCAGTGTGTGATTTTTCTAGCCTAAATATCATTACTAGCTTTGAAATGTTTTTAAACAATCTTTGTTCATGAAATTTAGTGAGATTTCTGCATTTACGTTAGATTCCAAGTCTGTTTAAAGGAGTCTGAAAACTCCATTATGTATTTGTAGTCAGTTTAATTGTGTTTGTTATAACTGCAATATTATATTGAAGTGCTGTTCAACCAAATACATAGAAAATGCTGTAAAACTGTGTAGAATAATCTAAGTGAGTCAACTTTTGTGACAATGTCTTTAATCTATGTAAGCTTCCTTCTCTAACTTTCTTGAATCACTTGATTTTTTTTTTTCAGTATCATCCTATAAAAACTCTTAGGATTCCTATGTTTCAGTGCAGCTGATTTGTATTGATTGTAGGTTTGATTCAGGAGGACACTCAAAAGTCCGCAGGATGTGGAAGAATTATTTGTAGTGTGGGACTGTCCCACATATTGCAAGATGCCTAGCATCTCTGGCCTCACCCTCTGAATGGCATTGGCTTGGAGTGGTGGTGGACTTCATTGTTATAACCAGAAAGATTCCCACAAATTTACTTAATGCCCTGAGGGGCTGGAACTACTGGTCTGCAGTGTGGTATTCAACACCCTTCACAACTGGATTCCTTAACCATGTGAAAACAAAGAGGCTATTTTCTTTTTTTGACTTTTTAGACATTGGTGAAGACTGAGGAAGAAACAGCCCAGGCCCTTGCTACAGAGAAGTGGCCACATCTGAGTCTGGCTCGGAGGAACCTCTGTGGGAACTCAGCTCAGAAGACAGTTACAAGCCTCAGTCTGATGAGTAAGGCCAGGCCTCTGACTGGACCCCTGTCTGGACTCTCATTTTCCCTTCACTCACCCCGGCTTGGCCCTTGGGAGCCCACGTTTCCTTCCACAACCTTCCATTCCCTTCTTCTAGCCTGTGCCTCCAGACTTCTCCTAGGCCTTATCACCTTGCATCCTTCCCAATCACATTTTCTTCTGTTGCTAATCAGCTTACTGATTCTTGTGGTTATCTTCTCTGATCATCCCTTCGAGTTCCCTGTTGCCTTCAGTGACTCCTTTGTATCCTTTTCCCCTTTTTTCTTCCCTATCGAGGATTCCATATAACTTGTCTTTCAGATTTCCCTTCATACTTGGAAGCCCCACGAACACCTCTGTCTGATCTTGTCTTTACCTCAGAGGAGGTCGTCTTCACTCTCTAAGAACACTACGGTTCATGTTTATTTTACTTTTTTAGTTTTTTTTAGAGATGGGGTCTCACTCTGTTGCCCATGCTGGAGCACAGTGGCATGATGATAGTTCACTGCAGTCTCAAACTCCTGGGCTCAAGCAGTCCTCCCACTTCAGCCTTCTAAACAGCTGGGGCTACACCCAGGTAATTTTCTGTAGACACGGAGGCTTGCTTTGTTGCCCAGGCTGGTCTTGAACTCCTGGCCTGAAGCAGTCCTCCCACCTCAGCCTTCCAAAGCACCCAGCCTAATTTTCTTGAAATGTGCTCTGCCCTGTTGGGATCTCTGTCCAGCTGGGCTTTGTTGCCTTAATTAACCTTTCTTACCATTTTCCCATCCCATGCCACATTTTGTAGGATTGCTGAAACTGTGCACCCTTGAAACACCAATATGATTTTTTGTTTGTTTGATTTGGCACATCTGTTCCCTACCTTGGAAGTTTGTTTTTTTTTTTTTTTTTTTTTTTTTTTTTAACTTAACAGAACAGATGACATTTAAATCATTAATACTATATTTTAGCTGAAGAAATTGTAACTAAAGATACATTGTTTAATGCAAAGCAAGAAACTTCTGAAGAAATGGAACAAAGTGGAGAAGCCTCAGGAAAGCCCAACAGGTGAGTGTCCATGGTCCTCAGTGAATCAAATCCTACAGATATAAGAAACTGGAATGGAATCAGAGAAACCAATTGGTCAAAAGCCTGCTTCCCTGGAATAAGATATGATGACTGCCACTCACTTCTGTGGTCATAGAAGGTCCATGCCAAGAAAGTGACCTATTCAAAATGTTCAATATGCAATAAATATACAAAACCTTCAGTTGACACTCAGTTCCCTCCAAGAAGCCTATCCTCATCCAGTCTGTCCTTGATTACCCTTCCCTGGGCTCCCTTACATTTCTGTGGAGCTATAGAGAAGCCAGAAGGCAGATAATTTAACAAGAGTGAGGGCTACAGATGAAGCTGCCATGACAGTTAAGAAAGAAATGTCAGAGCAGAAGAGGACAAGCAGGGTACAGCTTGAGCATTCCAAATCTGAAATGTTCCAAACTCTGAGCTGTTTTGAGCACCAGCATGATGCTCAAAGGAAATGCTCATTGGAGCGTTTTGGATTTCGGATCTTTGGTTAGGGATGCCCAACTGGTATAATGCAAATATTCCAAAATCTGAAAAAATCCAACATTCAAAAATCTTCTGGCCCCAAGCATTTCAGATAAGGGAAAATTAACCTGTATTTTCTTTTTTTTTTTTTTTTTTTTTTTTTGAGACAGAGTCTCGCTTAGTCGCCCAGGCTGGAGTGCAGTGGCGCGATCTCGGCTCACTGCAAGCTCCGCCTCCCGGGTTCACGCCATTCTCCTGCCTCAGCCTCCTGAGTAGCTGGGTCTACAGGCGCCCGCCGCCTCGCCCGGCTAATTTTTTGCATTTTTAGTAGAGACGGGGTTTCACCGTGTTAGCCAGGATGGTCTCGATCTCCTGACCTCGTGATCCGCCCGCCTCGGCCTCCCAAAGTGCTGGGATTACAGGCGTGAGCCACCGCGCCCGGCCTTAACCTGTATTTTCAACCGCCATTAGACCTGAACAAGGTATAGGTCAAAAGGAAAGTTAGCTGATGAAGTGGAAATGAATGACAGTGGTGGGCACTTCATAAGTGCTGGTTGTGGGAATGAATGAACTTGTAACACATACTCCTATGCAAATCAAGAAACTTCTGAAGAAATGGAACAAGGTGGAGAAGCCTCGGGAATGCCCAACATTCCGAGGCTTCTCAGGATTGCAGAAAGAGAGGGAGCAAATCACAAGCAGAGGGTTGGCTTCTGGTGAGGCCATTTGATCCTCAGAGACTTGAGAAAAGAGGAAGCAAGGTGGGATACTTGGCTAAAGAGCGGAGAAGGGGGTATGAATTTTCCTTATTGACATTTGTTCAACTTAGAGAAACTGGGAGCTAAATCTCAGCTAAAGTAGAAATGTCTTAAAGCTTAAGAAGAGAAGTGAAATTTTGCATTAAGATTAGTGAAGACTGAGCCAGCCTCCGCTAAAGGAAGAGAAATGATGTTCAGTAACTTAGAGCAGAGTTATACAACTGGAGAATAGGAATCTGTTGTTGTGTCTTTGAGGTACATTTATTATCAGGCAACTATCAGGTAATTCACAGTGCCTATAAGAATAAAGATATTCATACAACAAAAAGTCTGAAGGTAGGCTATTTCAGGTTTGGTGCAGTAGCTTAACCATGGTATCAAAGGTCTAGCCCCCTGCCCTGCTTCGAGTCCCCCTCCTCACCTCCACCCCACTTTCTTAGCTCACTTTTTTTTCCCATTTCTCACTCCCATTTCCTTCCCTCACAATATTGGGCTTAATGCACTGTAGCTATTAGAGTTTAGATGTCAACAGTAGAAAGACTCAGTGTGATCAAGGAATGCACATATCTAAAAATTAAAAAGTTTGTGTAAAATAATACTTTTCAGCCAGGCGTAGTGGCTCACACTTGTAATCCCAGCACTTTGGGAGGCCAAGGTGAGTGGATCACGAGGTCAGGAGTTTGAGACCAGCCTGGCCAACACAGTGAAACCCTGTCTGTACTAAAAATACAAAAATTAGCTGGGCATGGTGGCACGTGCCTGTAGTCCCAGCTACTCGGGAGGCTGAGGCAGGAGAATCGCTTGAACATGGGAGGCGGAGGTGGCAGTGAGCTGAAATCATGCCACTGTACTCCAGCCTGGGTGACAGAGCTAGATTCTGTCTCAAAAAAAAAAAAAAAAAAAAAAAATTTCATCTTTGTAACTTTAGCCTACTTCCTTGTAGACCTGATAAAAATCAGTCCAAGTGCAATGAGTTGAGAGTTGAGTTTCATTTGTTCTTCCCCAGAGGAGTATGTCCATCAGATGAATATAGAACTAGCAGGGGCTAAGTCCTTCCATATTCAGAAATTCTGTGAGAGGTATGAGGAGACCTGGTAAATAATAACCTTTTTTTCATGTTCAGGTTCAGAACCAATTGACAGGGTCGCAGGAGTGAAATAGATGGTTCTGGAAACCTCAGTTTCTTACAGAAGTTAGACCGGATAAAAACGGCTTAAAGGCAGAGCTAAATAGGCTTGTACTGGCAGAGGAGGAATGTAGCAGATGTCCCTCTGCATAGGTCTTCTCAATGCAACTTGGGGCACCAAGGAGCATGGGATGTCTGCATCCTGCTCCTAAAGAGGACAGAGAGAGGGGTGTACCAAGGATACCCAGTTCTTTCTCCCAGGCTCAAGAGTTAGTTCCATCCTGAGGAGTGAGTAAGAGGTGGAGAGAGGCTAGAAATGTTCAATCTAGCCAAAGTCCTTCCCATGGAAACAAAAGAGAAATAAGTAAGTATCTCCTCCCCACCCCAAGCCACGAAAGATTTAAGCTTCAGCAGATTTATCTTGTGTGAGAGAATATGATTGAGGATTTTTATAACATGTTCTTTTTTTCTTTCCCAGAGAGTGTGCACCCCATATTCCTTGTAGTACTCCTATCCCTGCTGAAAGGACAGTTACACATTTGAACACTCTGAAGGACCGTCACCCAGGTGATCTGTGGGCCCGGATGCACATCTCATCCTTGGAATATGCTGCAGGAGACATTACCCGAAAAGGGAGAAGAAAAGACAAAGCTCGAGTGAGTGAACTGCTCCAAGGTCTCTCATTCTCTGGTGACTCAGATGTGGAAAAAGATAATGAGCCTGAGATCCAGCCTGCTCAAAAGAAGTCAAAGGTGTCTTGTTTCCCAGAAAAGAGTTGGACCAAAAGAGACATTAAACCCAACTTTCCAAGCTGGTCAGCACTAGATTCTGGACTTTTGAATCTCAAGAGTGAAAAGTTGAACCCAGTAGAGCTTTTTGAATTATTTTTTGATGATGAAACATTCAACTTAATTGTCAATGAAACCAATAATTATGCTTCTCAGAAAAATGTCAGCTTGGAAGTCACAGTTCAGGAAATGAGGTGTGTGTTTGGTGTCCTACTTTTGAGTGGATTTATGAGGCATCCTAGAAGGGGAATGTATTGGGAAATCTCTGACACCAATCAGAACCTGGTTAGAGATGCAATCAGAAGGGACAGATTTGAATTGATTTTCTCAAACCTGCACTTTGCAGATAATGGCCACCTAGACCAAAAAGATAAGTTTACAAAGTTGAGACCTCTCATAAAACAAATGAATAAAAATTTCCTCTTGTATGCTCCCCTGGAAGAATACTATTGCTTTGATAAGTCAATGTGTGAATGCTTTGATAGTGACCAATTCCTGAATGGAAAGCCTGTTCGAATTGGATATAAAATTTGGTGTGGTACAACCACACAGGGATATCTGGTTTGGTTTGAGCCCTATCAAGAACAATCAACTATGAAGGTAGATGAGGATCTTGACCTTGGGTTAGGTGGAAATCTAGTAATGAACTTTGCTGATGTTCTTTTAGAGAGAGGTCAGTATCCCTATCACCTGTGTTTTGATAGCTTCTTTACAAGTATCAAATTGTTGTCAGCCTTGAAGAAGAAGGGGGTGAGGGCAACAGGAACAATTCGTGAGAACAGGACTGAAAAATGTCCCCTTATGAATGTAGAACATATGAAAAAAATGAAGAGAGGGTATTTTGATTTCCAAGTAGAAGAAAACAATGAGATAATTTTATGTCGTTGGTATGGGGATGGCATTATCAGTCTGTGTTCCAATGCTGTGGGCATAGAACCAGTCAATGAGATAAGTTATTGTGATGCTGATGATGAGGAAATCCCTCAGATAAGTCAACCATCCATAGTAAAAGTGTATGATGAATGCAAGGAAGGTGTAGCTAAAATGGATCAAATTATTTCAAAGTATAGGGTGAGGATAAGAAGCAAGAAATGGTACTCAATTTTGGTAAGCTACATGATTGATGTAGCCATGAACAATGCATGGCAACTACACAGAGCCTGTAACCCAGGTGCTTCCCTAGACCCCTTGGATTTTCGGAGATTTGTTGCACATTTCTACTTGGAACACAACGCTGATCTGTCAGATTAAGGCACATAAAATGGACATAGTGCAGACATTAATAAGACATAGAAAAATAATTGTACATGCTGTTGTACCCTCCCGAAGTAAATCTGATATATGTAATGAAGTTATTAAATAATTTAATACTTTTAAAAGTCAGACATTTATATAGAGTTTCAAGGACTATTGTAACAATGTTAAAAATTATCTGTGAAAATGTTGAACTGTAGTACTTTTCTCTATGTCAAATTTTGTGTCAGACATGGGAAATCCTTTATTTGTTCAATTGACTATTTTATGCGTTCATTTATTTATTTTTTGAGACACAGTCTCACTCTGTGGCCAGGCTGGAGTGCAGTGGCACTATCTTGGCTCACTGCAACCTCCGACATCCTGGTTCAAGCAATTCTCCTGCCTCAGCCTCCCGAGTAGCTGGGATTACAGCCACGTGCTGCCATGTCCAGCTAACTTTTGTATTTTTAGTAGAGATGGGGTTTCACCATGTTGGCCAGGATGGTCTTGATCTCCTGACCTCGTGATCTGCCCACCTTGGCCTCCCAAAGTGCTGGGATTACAGGCGTGAGCCACCATGCCCGGCTATTTTGTGCATTTAAAGAATGAAATCCTACCTCTTAAAAAAAATTCTCTGAAGACGGCCATTTTTAAGATGCAAGCAATGTCATAGTAACCATAGAATGATGCTGACTCCATAGTTCAAACTAGTGACACAGCTTATGAAGTAAGAATGGTCTAAACAAAACATAGGTGGTAGGAGACTGAAAACCTTAGCATTGGTGTAAAACTGGATTGGATTGTGTGTAAGTGAGAAGGGTCAGGCATGGATATTAAAGGAGAATGCTATAAAGGAAAAACCAGAGGTGAAGCAGTGCCTTCAAATATTGAAATGATAGGTGTATCCTGTGGTGATGGTGTGAGGCAGCAGAAGTCAGGAGAGTAAAGAAAATCAAGGAAACATGAAGCAAATCAGGATAATAAGTAACCGGGAGAGTTAAGGAAAAGATAGGCATAAAGTCAACATAAAGACCATGTTGAAATCACCTGATTAGATATCTAGGCTTAAGGTCATCAGTGATAGGTAACTGAAGGAGAAACACTTGGAAAAGTGAATGATACGGACTGTGACTCCTTAGTGTTGAAGTCTAGTATTGGTGGATTAGTCTGGAGGGTAGAGAAGACAGGCTCCACCTCATTTCTGTGGGCTGTAGCCACAACAGCTCCTTGCCTTTCTTTCATATCCTAATATTTACAGTCCCTTTCCTGGCTGGAAGGCAAGTGGTCAGGTTTGAATTCTTTCAACAGGTGTGTTTATTATGTGGATGACTGGTGAAAGTGTAAGCCATGCGTAATGTCACAGATTCACCTATTCCATGCAAGATGTTCAAAGAAAATATAAGTTCATTACTTCCTGTAATTGATCTGATATTCTTTGTGAAATACATCACCAGGGTGGGTTGGTTTCTACTTTTAAATGATGAAGTGTCTGGTTAAGTACCTACCCACAAAAGGGTATTAATAGAGTGCAGGTTTTAGTTAAATGATGAGTGAGTGGTGCAGATAGTAATTGCTAATATAGGCAGGAAATAGTTACAGAATAACTTCTTATTTGACTTTCATGTCTGCCCTGATGTTTAGAGCCCTCTAGCCATCCCCACTTGGCAGTTATCAAAGGCTGCACTTTATATCTCCCACATTCTAAATCTGCTTTTCTCTTCTCCAGGGTTCCATAATTATGTAAATAATATTAATCACTGACCACCCAGGTATCAAACAAGACACCTAAATGTTACCTGTCACCCTCTTCTACCACTCATCTCTAATACCTCTTGAATCTATTCACACCATTCAACCTCTTTGCCATCATTCAGACCACAGTTCTGTGATGTTGCTTGACTGCTCACCAAACCCTTCCTTGACCCTCCCCCTCCCCACACCTGTCTCCAAACAATGACTGTGAAAGTTCTGAAGAGCAAAACTGAGCATCAGCTATGCAGAAGATAGAAACAGTATGTTATGAAAAAGCATAAATAGTGGACTGTATGTGCGTCTTGGCACCAGAAAGTCTTTGAATTTCAGCCATGTAACCTTGGGCAGATTAACTCTCTGAACCTAACCCACGCGCTCCATGGTGCTCAATATGCCACTCTACAGTTGAGAAGTAAATGTGGAGCCCAAGGAAAATGGGGAGTGATACCCTAAGACTGGAGCAGAACCGGCCCATGCTGTACGCACCAGCACCTGCCCAGGAAGTGAAGTAAGCTGGAAGGAACCTGATTCCCTGAAGACTGGAATAGGGTCTTGAAAATTGCCTACGGCTGAGATTTACATGTGAGGGCAAAAACCTTCTATCTTGGTGAATTCATTGTTACTGGGGATGGGGTAGGGGTATTTGTTATTCCCAGCTGAACGTAATTCTAAGTGAGAATCACTGATCCATGTCAGGTCTCCTAGGTTAGATAAAGTTGGATACAGGAGAACAATTTTGGATGACTCCTATTTCACACCCACATATAAATTGAACAAAAACTTGTAGCATTTGCTACATATGACTGTTCTAAGAGTTTTACAAATATTAAGTTAATATCCCCATTCTATGCATGAGAAAACAAACATAGGTTAAGTGGCATTTTATAAGTCATATAGTTAGTAAGTGGTGTAATCCTTGCCGCCAATATTGAGCGCCGATTTGTTTTATGGTTTTTTCCTTCTAGTTTTTATTCCTTTTGTTCTTCTCTCTATAAAACCCAAAAAAGATCACACTGCAGGAGAGGTCAACACCTTTGTTACTGCGAAAGGGTTAGGAAAAGACATTACAAAGGTTCCTGGAGATCTGTACCAAGAGAATGACTGTCTACCACACAACTGTACTGAACATCTATGGTACTTCTGCACACACCATGTTCATGGTGCTCCTTAAATACTGCTGCCTTACATGGTAGTTGTTTTTGTTCAGGGCATATCCTTTATTAGACAGCAAATTTACAGGGCATCTCTTTTGCAACCCTCCTTGCAACCAAAACAGGACCTGAAATTTGCTATATTACTTATATTACTCAGGATACTTAGAAGACACTGCAATTTGATGGGAAAATTAGCTATCCAAATACATAGCTTTATCTTTAAAGTGTACTGTAGAACAGTGGAATATGAGAGTAACCTTGGAAACAATACAGAATAATTTGAAGTGAGAGATAATGAAGACAAATGGTGACTTTAAAACATTATTAGGTACATTTTTACTTTAGGAGAGGCCCCAGCATCCTTTACTAATCTGGCTGGCTTCAAGGAACTGTTTCCAACTGAGTCATAGGACAGTGACTTTTTAAGGCAGGACAGTTCTTGAAAGCAGGACAAACATCATGATTAAGTTCTCCTATAGTCCTTACACTGAGGTATCTAATTAGGGGTTGTCTGATTATTAATAACTGGATACCAAATTAACATCAGTCTGACTTGCATTTGTGCCTAAACATTCTGACTTAACCCCCAGGCTCAGACTGAACTTTTTCCTTATTTTAAACTATAAAGTTCATTCTTTTAAAATTTTATGTATTTCAATAGGTGTTTGGGGAAAAGGTAGTGTTTGGTTACATGAATAAGTTCTTTAGTGGTGATTTTTGAGATTTTGGTGCACCTATAACCCGAGCAGGGAACACTGTACCGAATTTATAGTCTTTTATCCCTCACCCCTGCTCCCATCTTTTCCCCCCAAGTCCCCAAAGTCTATTGTATCATTTCTATACCCTTGCATCCTCATAGCTTAGCTCCCACTTATGAGTGAGAACGTACGTTGTTTGGTTTTCCAGTCCTGAGTTACTTCACTTAGAATAATGGTCTCCAATTCCATCCAGGTTGCTGCAAATGCCATTATTTTGTTCCTTTTTAATGGCTGAGTAGTTGTCTATGTTGTATATATGCCACAATTTCTTTATCCACTGTTGATTGATGGGCATTTGGGCTGGTTTCATATTTTTACAATTGTGTATTATGCTGCTATAAACATATGTGTGTAAGTATCTTTTTCATTTAATGATTTATTTTCTTCTGGGTACATACCCAGTATTGGGATTGCTGGATCAAATGGTAGTTCTACTTTCATTTCCTTAAGGAATCTCCACACTGTTTTCCATAGTGGTTGTACTAGTTTACATTCATCCACCAGCAGTGTAAAAGTGTTCCCTTTTCACGACATTCATGCTAACATCTATTATTTTGTTATTATGGCCATTCTTGCAGGAGTAAGTTATTGCATTGTGGTTTTGATTTGCATTTCCCTGATAATGAGTGATGTTGAGCATTTTTTTATGTGTTTGTTGGCCATTTGTATATCTTCTTTTGAGAATTGCCTATTGATGTCCTTAGCCCATTTTTTGATGGGATTGTTTTTTTCTTGCTGATTTGTTTGGGTTCCTTGTAGATTCTGGATATTAGTCCTTTGTCGGATGTATAGATTGTGAAGATTTTCTCCCATGCTTTGGGTTGTCTGTTTACTCTGCTGATTGTTGCTTTTGCTGTGCAGAAGCTTTTTGGTTAAAGTCCCATCTATTTATCTTTGTTTCTGTTGCATTTGCTTTGGGGTTCTTGGTCATGAACTCTTTGCCTAAGCCAATGTCTAGAAGGGTTTTTAAAATATTATCTTCTAGAGTTTTTATGGTTTCAGGTCTTAGGTTTAAGTCCTTGATCCATCTTGAGTTGATTTTTGTATAAGGTTAGAGATGAGGATCCAGTTTCGTTCTTCTACATGTGCCTTGCCAATTATCCCAGCACCATTTTTTAAATAAGATGTCCTTTCCCCACTTTATATTTTTGTTTGCTTTGTTGTAGATCAATTGGCTGTAAGTATTTGGCTTTATTTCTGGGTTCTCTATTCTGTTCCATTGCTCTATGTGCCTACTTTTATACCAGTACCATGCTGTTTTTGTGACTATGGCCTTATAGTTTGAAGTCAGGTAATGTGATACCTCCAGATTTGTTCTTTTTGCTTAGTCTTGCATTGGCTATATGAGCTCTTTTTCGGTTTCATATGAGTTTTAGGATTTTTTTTTTAGTTCTCTGAAGAATTATGGTGGTATTTGCATAAGAACTGCATTGAATTTGTATATTGCTTTTGGCAGTATGGTCATTTTCACAATATCGATTCTACCCAACCATGAGCATGGGATGTCTTTCCATTTGTTGGTGTTGTCTTTGATTTCTTTATTCAGTGTTTTGTAGTTTTCCTTGTAGGGGTCTTTCACCTTGGCTAGATATATTCCTAAGTATTTTATTTTATTTGCAGCTATTATAAAGGGGATTGAGTTCTTGATTTGATTCTCAGCTTGGTGGCTGTTGGTGTATAGCAGAGCTACTGATTTGTGTACATTAATTTTATATCCTGAAACTTTGATGAATTCATTTATCAGTTCTAGGAGCTTTCTGGAGGAGGCTTTAGGGTTTTCTAGGTATATGATCATATTATCAGCAAACAGCAACAGTTTGACTTCCTCTTTTATCAATTTGAATGCCCTTTATTTCTTTATCTTGTCCAATTGCTCTGGCTAGGACTTCCAGTGCTATATTGAATAGAAGTGGTGAGAGTGGGCATCCTTGTCTTGTTCCAGTTCTCAGGGGGAATGCTTTCAACTTTTCCCCATTCAGTATTATGTTGGCTCTGGGTTTGTCATAGATGGCTTTTATATTACATTAAGGTATGTCTCTTCTATGCTGATTTTTCTGAGGGTTCTAATCATAAAGGGATGCTGGATTTTGTCAAATCCTTTTTCTATGTCTACTGAGATGATCATGTGATTTTTGCTTTAATTCCGTTTATGTGGTGTATCACATTTATTGACTTGCATATGTTAAACCATGCCTGCATCCCTGGTATGAAACCCACTTGATCATGGTGGATTATGTTTTTGATATGCTGTTGGATTTACTTAGCTAGTATTTTGTTAGGGATTTTTATGTCTATATTCATAGGGTCTATAGTTTGCTTTTTTGTTATGTCCTTTTCTACTTTTGGTATCAGGGTGATACTGGCTTCATAGAATGATTTAAGGAGAATTCCTCTTTCTCTGTCTTGTGGAATAGGGTTAATAGGATTGGTACCAATTTTTTGAATGTATGATAGAATTCAGCTGTGAATCAATCTGGTCCTGGACTTTTTTTTGTTGGCAGTTTTTAAAATTACCATTTCGATCTTGCTGCTTGTTATTGGTCTGTTCAGAGTTTCTATTTCTTCCTGGTTTAGTCTAGGAGGGTTGTATATTTCCAACAATTTATCCATCTCCTCTAGATTTTCTAGTTTATGTATATAAAGGTGTTCATAGTAGCCTTGACTGATAGTTTGTACTTCTGTGGTATTAGTTGTAATATCTCCCGTTTGATTTCTAATTGAGCTTATTTGGATCTTCTCTCTTTTCTTCTTGGTTAATCTTGCTAATGGTCTATCAATTTTATTTATCTTTTGAAAGAACCAGCTTTTTGTTTCACTTATCTTTTTATTGGTTTTTGTTGTTTCAATTTCATTTAGTTCTGCTCTGATCTTTGTTACTTCTTTTCTTCTGCTGGGTTTGGGTTTGGTTTGTTCTTATTTCTCTAGTTCCTTCAGGTATGACCTTAGATTGTCTATTTGTGCTCTTTCGGACTTTTTGACATAGATATTTAAGGCTATGAACTTTCCTCTTAGGACCACCTTTCCTGTATCCCCGAGGTTTTGATAGGTTATGTCACTATTATCATTCACTTCAAAGAATTTTTAAATTTCCATCCTGATTTCATTGTTGATCCAACAATCATTCAGGAGCAGGTTATTTAATGTCCATGTATTTGCATGGTTTTGAGGGTTCCTGTTGGGGTTGATTTCCAATTTTATTCCACTGTGGTCTGAGAGAGTACTTGATGTAATTTCAGTTTTCTTAAATTTATTGAGACTTGTTCTGTGGCCTATCATATGGTTTATCTTGGAGAACTATATATTCTGCAGTTGTTGGGAAGAATGTTCTGTAAATATCTGTTAAGTCTATTTGTTCTAGGGTATAGTTTAAATCCATCATTTCTTTGTTGACCTTCTGTCTTGATGACCTGTCTACTGCTGTCAGTGGAGTATTGAAGTCCCCCACTATTATTGTGTTGCTGTCTATCTCATTTCTTAGGTCTAATAGTAATTGTTTTGTAAATTTGGGAGCTCCAGTGTTAGGTGCATATGTATTTAGGATTTTCCTGTTGGACAAGTCCTTTTATCATTATATAATGTCCTTCTTTTTCTTTTTAAACTGCTGATGCTTTAAAGTTTGTTTTGTCTGATATAGGGACAGCTACTCCTGCTCACTTTTGGTGTCCATTTGCATGGAATATCTTTTTCCACCCCTTTACCTTATGTGAGTCCTTATGTGTCAGATGAGTCACTTGAAGACTGCAGATACTTGTTTGGTGAATTCTTATCCATTCTGTCATTCTGTATCTTTTAGTGGAGTGTTTAGGCCATTTACATTCAACGTTAGTATTTAGACGTGAGGTACTAGTCTATTCATCATGCTATTTGTTGCCTGAATACCTTTTGTTTTTTATATATTGTGTTTTTGTTTTGTAGGTCCTGTGACATTTGTGCTTTAAGGAGGTTCTATTTTGGTGTATTTCAAGGATTTGTTTCAAGATTTAGAGTTCCTTTTAGCAATTCTTGTAGTGCTGGCTTGGTAGTGGCTAATTCTGTCAGCATTTGTTTGTCTGAAAAAGACTATCTTTCCTTCATTTATGAAGCTTATTTTTGCTGGATACAAAATTCTTGTCGATAATTGTTTTGTTTAAGGAGGCTGAACATAGGGCCCCCATCCCTTCTGGCTTGTAGGGTTTCTGCTGTGAAATCTGCTATTAATCTGATAGATTTTCCTTTATACATTACCTGGCACTTTTGCCTCACAGTTTTTAAGATTCTTTCCTTTGTCTTGACTTTAGAAAACCTGATGACTATGTGCCTAGATGATGATCTTTTTGTGATAAATTTCCCAGGTGTTCTTTGAGCTTCTTGTATTTGGATGTCTAGATTTCTAGCAAGGCCAGGGAATTTTTCTGCGATTATTCCCCAAATATATTTTTCAAGTTTTTAGATTTCTCTTCTTCCTCACAAACACCAATTATTCTTACATTTGGTTAACATAATCCCAAACTTCTTGGAGACTTTCTTCATTTTTTAAAATTATTTTTTCTTTGTCTTTTTTGGATTGTGTTAATTCAAAAACCTTGTCTTCAAGCTCTGAAGTTCTTTCTTCTGCTTGTTCAGTTCTGTTGCTGAGATTTTTCAGTGTGTCGTGCATTTCTCTAAGAGTGTCCTTCATTTCCTGAAGTTGTGATTTTTATTTATGCTATCTATTTCACTGAAGATTTTTCCCTTCGTATCTTGTATCCTTTTTTTTTTTTTAATTTCATTAAGTTTGACTTCACCTTTCTCTGGTGCCTCCTTGATTAGCTTAATAATCAACCTGAATTCTTTCTCTGGCAATTCAGGGATTTCTTCTAGGTTTGGATACATTGCTGGTGAGCTGGTATAATATTTTGGGGGGCATTAAAGAACTTTTTATATTATCAGAATTGTTTTCCTGTTTCCTTATCATTTGGGTCAGAGGGAAGATCTGGGGCTTAGGGATGCTGTTCAGATTCTTTTGTCCCACGGGGACTACTTGATGTAGTGCTCTCCCTCTTCCCCTATGGATGTGGCTTCCTGAGAGCTGAACTGCAGTGATTGTCTTCTCCCAGATCGAGCCAGGTAGCTCTGCTGCATACTAGGCTCTGGGCTGGTACTGGGGGAGTCTGCATAGAGTCCCGTGATGTGAACAGTCTTCAGGTCTCTCAGCCATGGATACCAGCACCTGCTGTTGTGGAGGTGGCAGGGGAGTGAAATGGGCTCTTGTGAGGATCCTTAGTTATAGTTTTGTTTATTGCACTAGTTTTGTGTTGGTTGGCCTCCTGCCAGGAGGTGTTGCTTTCAAGACAGCATCAGCTGTGATAGTATAGGGAGGATCAGACAGCGGGTGCGGCCCTAGATATCGCAAGAGATTATGTCGTTTGTCTTCAGCTAGCATGGTGGGTAAAGACCATCAGGTTGGAGCAGGTCAGTCATGTCTGAGCTCAGACTGAACTCAGATGGTGGGTAAAGACCATCTCCTTGGGCAGGGCTTGCTGTGGCTGCTGAGGGATGGAGGTATGGTTCCTAGGCCAATGGAGTTATATGTTCCCAGGGGGATAATGCCTACCTCTGCTGAGTCATGCAGGTCGCCAGGGAAGTTGGGGAAAGCTGGCAGTTACAGGCCTCACCCAGCTCCCACGCAGCCTAAAAGGCCAGCCTTACTCCCACTGTACCCCTACCAGCTGCACTGAGTTTCTTTCCAGGCAGCAGGTGAGCAGGGCTGAGAACTTGCCCCAGCCTACCAACCTCCTGACTGAGAAAGCAAGCAGTGCTTTCAGGTTTTGTGCCTCCCGACCTGCTGTGGTTTCTGCTCTGTGTCTGGACTCCCGATTCACCCCCTCCCAGGAGTTCTGTACAAGACATTTTGAATTTGGTCAAAATTGTTACAAAGTTCAGCTGGAAGTTTCCTTCTCTCTGTGGTCTTTTCTCAGTTCCTCTAGCAGCCTTCCCCAAGGACCTCTGTGAGACAAAGTCAGAAATGGCTTTCCTAGGGTCCAAGAGCCCATAGGGCTCTTCCCGCTGCTGCTTCTACCCCTGTGTTTCACTCAGCTCTCTGATTATGTCTCAGCTCCAGGTCAAGTCAAATTCTTCTCTCGTGATCTGGACCTTTGGGTTCCCTAGTGATAGTGGGTGATCGGGGCAGATGATCCCCCTTTCATACTTTGGGCACCCACAGTTTTTCAGTTATCTCCTGGGGCCTGCAGGAGCAATCCGCTTCCTTCAAAGGGTCTGTGGGTTCCCTTGGATTTCCTGGTATGTTCCCGTGATAGTTCTTGGAGCAAAAGTTCACAATGTGAGTCTCCACACACTGCTCTGTCCATCTGAGTGGGAGCTGCAATTTAGTCCTGCCTCCTATTCGCCATTTTCCTGCTTGTCCGGTAAAGTTCATTCTTTACTGAGGTTTCACTCCCTTGTCATTCAGAGCAAAACTCAAATGAAAGTGGGACTTCTTGCGCACGTGGAGTTTCTGATGTTGGAAGTCAGAATGAAGAAGGAAGATAGTGCCAAATTCAACTGTCTGATAAGGTTTCTCTCCAGGAAAAATTTACCAAAGTATATATATTTGTCTTCCAAGGTAAGGATGATGTCGGTGTCAATTCAAGCTCCAGCTCTGTTTTATTTTCCATGCTCCTGCTCCAGCTTGACACAGTCTGGGAAATAGTTGACTACCGCTATTAGTAAAGTATAGGTTCTGGTCAAAGATATGATTGGTTTATATTGTAATAGATGCACTTCTGGTATAAGAATTAAGCTCTTCATTTCTTCTTTTAATGATTCATATATTAATCTAAAGTTATTCAAGTTCTATTCAAAGGTTTTCTTGCTATCACACTACCAAGTAGCATCTTTTCTTGGCTTTTTTTTTTTTTTTTTTAGTAGAGGGTTCTTATGGCCAAGAAGTGTTGAGGTCGGCCCAAAGGCATTGCCAGATACACACTGATAGGGCCTCTCCCTCGTGTGGACCCGCTGGTGCGGGATGTGGCAGGAACTCTGGCTGACAGTTTCCAGGCAGCCGCTGCAGTTATCAGGCCTGTCACCCGTGTGTGTACCTGCAGGTGCTGGAAGCAGGTGGAGCTTCTTAGGAAGCGCTTGCCGCAGCGTTTGCTCGCGTGTGGAGTAGGAGATCGAAGCTGAGGAAGAAGACGGTAACCGCCCGAGGCATGCGCACGGCGGTGCTAAGTGCTCGCTGGGTGAGTGGCCGGCGCCTCTGGGCACACGCAGTTGCTGGGTCTGGTTGGATGGAGCGCTGCTCCCACGCCGACTTCCCCTTGGAGCACTCATACGGTCTTTCCCGTGCGAGGAAATGCATCCTCAGGTGGATCTGGAGGTCACGTGAACCTTGTTTCCTTTGCGGGTTTGCCCATTCACTGCTTCTGTCTCATTTAGGACTGAAAAACTTTTATTCGAGGTCTGCATAGGATTGCTTTAGGGGGTTTCACTTATTCAGGTATTTCTTGCTTTAAGGCTAGTTCTTTTTTTTTTTTTTTTTTTTTTAATTCTTAGTCTCCACATCTTCAACCTTAGATTCTGATCTGAAAACATACAAGGAATTTGTCAACTGGTCCTCGTCCTGGGGGAGAACAGGATGAATCAAGTGAAATAAAAGTGTAGTAAGCTTGAGGGTTGGTAAAGGCGTGCAAGGGATCTCTGCCATAAACTGAAGGAAGGGGACAGGGCGAGAACCTGTCTCAAAAAATAAAAAAAAAGAAAGAAAATAAAAAAGAAAGGACAAAATATTCTGTAGAAGTTAAACACTGAATCATGAGGAGCCACTCTGGATCCTGACTCTCTGGACCCCTTACTTTCATTCTTTGCTTAAGGCTGTAGAGTTAACAAAACTGACTTTTTAATCCCTGAATGGTGGCATGAATATATAAAATCTAAATGCTAAGATTTAGGAATCGCTATTCCCAACTGTCCTGTTGACTGCTGAATGTTATCTAGATGTCCATGACTAAAAGAGGCACAGTAATTCCCTTCAGCACAGATGCTGGGACAAATCATCAATGAACTGAAACCAGAAAACCACATATTGACTCAAGCAAATATATGTTGAACCTATGGCATGGACAAAAAGGAATTTTTAAAAATATGGATATAGTTTGCTGATAATTCTTTTTCTTCACATTCTGGACTTAAGGAAGCCCAAGAGTTGGGGAGGGGAGCTGGTTGGTTGAAAGGGAAATAATACAGTTTATATAGTCTCACCTGGGGTCAAGGAAGAACATCAAAAGAAAATCAGGCAGAAAAGCTAACATTTATGAGAAGTTGGGGTTTGAGGTGCAGATTGGCAAGTTTGAAACTAAAACAAGTTTGGTGGGGAGGTAAGGATATCCAGGTGAAACCTGGGATTTGTCAATTCAGGCATGAGAGCTAAAGGTGAGATACAAGGCAGCTCACATTTTTATTCTAGGGCCAGAGGACTGGGAGTAAATGAAAGATTATAGCTAGGAAAAGGAATATAACAAAATTAGGCAGATATGAAAGGCGAAGTTGTAATTAACAAAGGAGATTCTACCGAGTAGGTCCTAGTTATTTTCTCCCCAGTGCATAGGAAGAAGCCAACAGGGAGTATTTTAGTGTTCTTTTCTTTCTTTGATGCTTATATTTTCTATGTGTTGCTCTTTCCCTTTAGGGAGGTACCTGTAACACAGAGAGAGACTAACCCAAGAAAAGCAGCAATCCAACTGTGAGGGGCAGTACACAGGGTTCTTCACTTGGTCCTAGAGCCATGGTTGAGTCTAGAATTGTGTGTAGTGGCTATATAATCGTGTGTACACATTACATGCTAATGTGAAGGTGTCTTAAGCACAGATCACACATTTTCAAAAGGTCACATCAACACTCTTATGATAAAGGTTATAGTCAATTCTATCCTGTCTATGCTGAAACACAGACTAAATGCAGGCCACTCAAATGATAGGACAAACAAGAGGCCAAACACACTTTGTCTCCAGAAGGAATGGGTAGATGTTGGTTCTGCGCCCATATCTTCATTCATTCATTTAACTAATAAATGTTTTGTGTGCATCAACTGGGCATGAGAAGAATGGATAGAGTTTTAATGAAAGGGGAAATGAATAAAAAATGGGCCTGAAGATTACTTCTATGTCTCTAGCTGGCAATACTTCCATCTCAGAAGAAAATCTGCTTCTCACCAGTCTTTGGAAAGGTACATGGCTTTTGAGGTTCTCATTTACTTGGGTCTTTATGAGCTGCAAATGGATGACTAAGCATGCCTTCCCTGCCCTCAAAGATAATTTATCCTTCAAGATTATGTCGTTTTTATGGAGATGGGCTGGACCCTGAATCAATAGGTTTCTGTAGAAATTATTATGAGAATTAGGGCTAAATCCTTAGAGAAGAGATTGCAGGACACAGAAAAAACAGTGTTTCATTAGGCCATTCAAGGGCTGCAAGGATGATGTTTGAAAGTTGAAAAGGGCCGGGCACAGTGGCTCATGCCTATAATCCCAGCATTTTGGGAGGCCGAGGCGGGTGGATCACCTGAGGTCAGGAGTTTCAGACCAGGCCAACATGGTGAAACCCCATCTCTACTAAAAATACAAAAATTAGCTGGAAGAGGGTGGCAAGTGCCTATAATCCTAGCTACTTGGGAGGCTGAGGTGGAAGAATCACTTGAACCTGGAACGTGGTGGTTGCAGTGAGCCGAGATCCTGCCACTGCACTCCATCCAGCCTGGGTGACAGAGCGAGACAAAAAAAAAAAAGTTGAAAAATGCAAATAACTAATAACTTCAGCTTGGCTCAGTAAAGACTGAAGTTTCTAAGAAATAATCTCCTTACCACCAACCTGTCAGTGCCCCTCGTTCTGGCTTTATACCTCCAAGCCTTCTACCTTCTCACCTGCTGTCTTGATCAATCAGTCTTTCTCTTCTACATGGCCAAGCAGGTCACAGTCTCTTCTCCTTGCATAGCTGTTTGTTGTACCTCAGGGAAGTGGCCACAACTAGGACTTCACTTGTTCTCTAGATAGGTTGAGCCTTGAAAATTTGTAGCAGGTTCACTCTGCCTATAATTTTGGGATCTAGGAAGATTCCCATTCAGCATTTTATCTTCAGGGTTAGTCCTAATTTTTATAAAAAATGAAATTGTATAATAAATATACATGTACATATACATATATCCTATATATAAATATACATACACACATATAACACAGGATTAATATCTAAAATATAAAGAATTTCTACCCTCTAATAAGAAAAAGTTAAAATGCCTACCAGAAAATCATACAAAGGATATGAATAAGGAATTCACAAAGGAGGAAATGCAAATGGCCAATAAATGATTTAAAAAGATGTGTAGTTTCATTAGTATTCAAGGATTAAAAATAGAAGCAAGATACTTACACACTTAAAAGCTTGGTATATATTTAAAAGTTTGATAATGGGCAAGGATACAGAATCACAACCATACTGTGCTAGTGGTAATATACATTGGCACAGCCAATTTGGAGGCAGTTTAGTGGTATTAAAATTTTAAATGCACGTATGATGTCATGTTTTAATTCTGTCATTCCCCACTGTCTTTGAGAACTGGGATACTTGACATGGAAGCTGAGTGTGAGTGACAGCCTCTAAAATGTCCCCCAGTAATCCCACTTCCCAGTATTCAAGGCCTTGCATAATCCCCTCCTTTTTTTTTTTTTTTTTCAAGTTCTGACACACAAACTTTTATTTATTTGCTTATTTTTGATTAAATGTTTGCTACAGGCAACCTGGGGATAGCTTTCTTTTTCCCCTCAAACCAGCTATAGAAAGGTTATTGATTGTGCTTAGTTCTCAGAACTTCAGAAACAACATAATAGGTAAACAATTTCTTAAAAGAACTATTCTAGATAATAGTAAATTGGATTCTTTCAACAATAGTACTCTGTTGCAGTGAGAGATGATTTTTCTGAAGAATCCCAGACCTCACAATATTCTATATATTTCCTGGACCCTTACACACACACACCACACAAATATTGTAAAATCTTGATCTCACATATATAAAAAGGCTCTATAAATGACAGGAAAAAGTGAAAAAAAAATAGCAGCATACATCAAAGAAATACAAAATAGGCATGTGTTAAGACTATACCAGAAATTATAGAAAAACAGATTTTTAGTTAAATACCTTTACGTTGTTACAACAGAACAGATGAAACCATAACTTTGATAACTGAGAATTATGACTATATCCTTTGCTTCAATACTTTTGCTCTAAAATGTGACCATAAGTAACACATATGTACATAAATTCTCTCCATGAACAGCTTGATTGCAGAAAACCAGACGTATTTTAGACATATCTTAACTAAATACTGAACTATTTCAGTGCCTTCAGTTACAATGTGTTGCTCACACTGGCACCACGTGGAGACTGATAATCTAAAAGAATAGCATTAAGTGTTATTCAAACTGGTCCATAAACATTCTCAGTGGTTGTTAGGTTCTCAAATTTGAGGAACATAGTCCTAAAGGTTTACAAGTTTGCTTAGCTGTAGTTGAAATTCTAACCTGCATAACATAATGTAACTTAAAATGTTAGTCCCTCCAAAAAAAAAGAAAAAAACAACCCAGGACCTCTTTATAAAAAATCATCAAATTTATTTGATGATTTCTAGTTTCGTTTTTAAACTGTAGCTGCTGGACAATTTTTGTAAGTTAAAATTCATTATTGGGGTATGGAAAACACTAATAAGCTGACAGTGAATTAAATACTAACAATGAATAAAATTACTGGACCATACATTTATAAAAGCCATGTTTAATAGTAAAACATCCCAGTTATACTACTTAACTGAAAGAAATATCCTTTAGCTCCTTACTTCCAATTACAATACATTCTCATTTTGAGATAATTTATCCTCTTTCACCCAATTACTACTATGCCCAACAAAATGTTTCCAAATTTTGTACCTTTCTTTACCACTTATGAAATATGACTTCACTGTTACTCATTAAGAGTTCTTTAAAAGAAATTTGAAATTTAAAGTTTCACTTTGAACCTATTTGATCAGAAAGTATTAAATATCACTACCACATGAGTTAAAACAAAAATGGAATAAAAAAAGTGGTATCTATGTAATCAGAAAATTACTTGATAAGACATTTTAACTATTTTACAGTTCTGCTTCGCACAAGAATAAACTGGTTCCAAGGTACTACCATGTTTAGCATTTTCACTGCGAGCTCTAAACCATAGTATTACTCCTCTCAACAGGCCATCTCTAAGAAATGGCAGTGTTTGAAAGTACAAAAAGTGTTCTATCCAATAGGTGGAATTCTACATAGTCAAGGTAAGAGGATTCTTTATAAAATTACATTTCAAAAAATGTGGCCGGGTGCGGTGGCTCACGACTATAATCCCAGCACTTTGGGAGGCTGAGGGAGGCATCTCACAAGGTCAAGAGATCGAGACCATCCTGGCCAACATGGTGAAACCCTGTCTCTACTAAAAATACAAAAATTAGCTGGGCATGGTGGTCCTGTAGTCACAGCTACTCGAGAGGCTGAGGCAGGAGAATCGCTGGAACCCGGGAGGCAGAGGTTGCAGTGAGCTGAAATCGCACCACTGCACTCCGGCCTGGCAACAGACTGAGACTCTGTCTCAAAAAAAAAAAAAAAAAAAAGTAAAATGTCTTGATAATTACCAGTTGTCTCAAAGGCTAAAATAAGAAAAATGCAGCAAATAGAAGTACTTGTTGATTAATATTATTTTGAGAAAGCCAGAAATGATTCTAAGAAGCAATGATAATAAAAGACATAATTAATACCTTATAGCTCTTTCAAGACAAAGCACATTTTTCACCTCAGACAGGATAGTTCTGACTTTTACATTCTTAACTTCCTTTGTCCAAAACAGGACCCCATTTTTTTTCCCTTTTTTTTTTATTATTATTATACTTTAAGTTCTAGGGTACATGTGCATAACGTGCAGGTTTGTTACATATGTATACTTGTGCCATGTTGGTGTGCTGCACCATCAACTCGTCATTTACATCAGGTATAACTCCCAATGCAATCCCTCCCTCCTCCCTCCTCCCCCTAATAGGCCCCCGTGTGTGATGTTCCCCTTCCTGAGTCCAAGTGATCTCATTGTTCAGTTCCCACCTATGAGTGAGAACATGCGGTGTTTGGTTTTCTGTTCTTGCAATAGTTTGCTGAGAATGATGGTTTCCAGCTGCATCCATGTCCCTACAAAGGACACAAACTCATCCTTTTTTATGGCTGCATAGTATTCCATGGTGTATATGTGCCACATTTTCTTAATCCAGTCTGTCACTGATGGACATTTGGGTTGATTCCAAGTTTTTGCTATTGTGAATAGTGCCACAATGAACACACGTGTGCATGTGTCTTTATAGCAGCATGATTTATAATTGTTTGGGTATATACCCAGTAATGGGATGGCTGGGTCATATGGTACTTCTAGTTCTAGATCCTTGAGGAATCGCCATTCTGTTTTCCATAATGGTTGAACTAGTTTACAGTCCCACCAACAGTGTAAAAGTGTTCCTGTTTCTCCACATCCTCTCCAGCACCTGTTGTTTCCTGACTTTTTAATGATTGCCATTCTAACTATTGTGAGATGGTATCTCATTGTGGTTTTGATTTGCATTTCTCTGATGGCCAGTGATGACGAGCATTTTTTCATGTGTCTGTAGGCTGTATGCATGTCTTCTTTTGAGAAATGTCTGTTAAAATCCTTTGCCCACTTTTTGATGGGTTTTTTTTTTTTTCTTGTAAATCTGTTTGAGTTCTTTGTAGGTTCTGGATATTAGCCCTTTGTCAGATGAGTAGATTGCAAAAATTTTCTCCCATTCTGTAGGTTGCCTGTTCACTCTGATGGCAGTTTCTTTTGCTGTGCAGAAGCTCTTTAGTTTAATTAGATCCCATTTGTCAATTTTTGCTTTTGTCACCATTGCTTTTGGTGTTTTAGACATGAAGTCCTTGCCCATGCCTATGTCCTGAATGGTATTACCTAGGTTTTCTTCTAGGGTTTTTATGGTATTAGGTCTAACATTTAAGTCTCCAATCCATCTTGAATTAATTTTCGTATAAGGAGTAAGGAAAGGATCCAGTTTCAGCTTTCTACTTATGGCTAGCCAATTTTCCCAGCACCATTTATTAAATAGGGAATCCTTTCCCCATTTCTTGTTTTTCTCAGGTTTGTCAAAGATCAGATGGCTGTAGATGTGTGGTATTATTTCTGAGGGCTCTGTTCTGTTCCATTGGTTTATATCTCTGTTTGGTACCAGTACCATGCTGTTTTGGTTACTATATAGCCTTGTAGTATAGTTTGAAGTCAGGTAGCGTGATGCCTCCAGCTCTGTTCTTTTGACTTAGGATTGTCTTGGCAATGCGGGCTCTTTTTTGGTTCCATATGAACTTTAAAGCAGTTTTTTCCAATTCTGTGAAGAAACTCATTGGTAGCTTGATGGGGATGGCATTGAATCTATAAATTACCTTGGGCAGTATGGTCATTTTCACAATATTGATTCTTCCTATCCATGAGAATGGTATGTTCTTCCATTTGTTTGTGTCCTCTTTTATTTCACTGAGAAGTGGTTTGTAGTTCTCCTTGAAGAGGTCCTTTACATCCCTTGTAAGTTGGATTCCTAGGTATTTTATTCTCTTTGAAGCAACTGTGAATGGAAGTTCATTCATGATTTGGCTCTCTGTTTGTCTGTTACTGGTGTATAAGAATGCTTGTGATTTTTGCACATTGATTTTGTATCCTGAGACTTTGCTGAAGTTGCTTATCAGCTTAAGGAGATTTTGGGCTGAGATGATGGGGTTTTCTAAATATACAATCATGTCATCTGCAAAGAGGGACAATTTGACTTCTTCTTTTCCTAACTGAATACCCATGATTTCTTTGTCTTGCCTGATTGCCATAGCCAGAACTTCCAACACTATGTTGAATAGGAGTGGTGAGTGAGGGCATCCCTGTCTTGTGCCAGTTTTCAAAGGGAATGCTTCCAGTTTTTGCCCATTCAGTATGATATTGGCTGTGGGTTTGTCATAAATAGCTCTTATTATTTTGAGATACGTTCCATCAATACCAAATTTTTTGAGAGTTTTTAGCATGAAGGGCTGTTGAATTTTGTCAAAGGCCTTTTCTGCATCTATTGAGATAATCATGTGGTTTTTGTCTTTGGTTCTGTTTATATGCTGCATTACGTTTATTGATTTGCGTATGTTGAACCAGCCTTGCATCCCAGGGATGAAGCCCACTTGATCATGGTGGATAAGGTTTTTGATGTGCTGCTGGATTCGGTTTGCCAGTATTTTATTGAGGATTTTTGCATCGATGTTCATCAGGGATATTGGTCTAAACTTCTCTTTTTTTGTCATGTCTCTTCCAGGCTTTGGTATCAGGATGATGTTGGCCTCATAAAATGAATTAGGGAGGATTCCCTCTTTTTCTATTGATTGGAATAGTTTCAGAAGGAATGGCACCAGCTCCTCCTTGTACCTCTGGTAGAATTCAGCTGTGAATCCATCTGGTCCTGGACTTTTTTTGGTTGATAGGCTATTAATTATTGCCTCAATTTTAGAGCCTGCTATTGGTCTATTGAGAGATTCAGCTTCTTCCTGGTTTAGTCTTGGGAGAGTGTAAGTATCCAGGAAATTATCCATTTCTTCTAGATTTTCTAGTTTTTTTGCATAGAGGTGTTTATAGTATTCTCTGATGGTAGTTTGTATTTCTGTGGGGAACAGGACCCCATTTTAAATAGAGTTCATTTGAATAGAGTTCATAATATAAAGTCATTTTTCCCCATAGGATGTTTTCATTTCAGTACATAAATTGATGTTTTCATTCGGTACATAAATTACTAAGTGGGAAATGACTATGTCAGTTATAAAGAATTTGTACCATAATAAATGCTAAATGCTAATTTACAATAACTGTCAATAGAAACCTATAAACTCCTACACCCAAGCCTAAAAGTTACTACAGTATTGAGGTCAGAATGGACCTGATTCTTCCATTTGGTCAAATTTCATTTACTAAGTAATAATGTCAAGAAATCCAAAGAAGAAACCTTAGTGGGTCCTTCCAAAGCTGCATAATTTTCCAAATGATTTCCCCTGGTTGCAGAGCCTGTTCAGTCCTTTAATCCTTTTTCAGTCGTTTCGTTTTTGCACGTTTTCTTGACGTTTTTGTTTCTTCTTTTGCTCCTTCCCCCTGGCGTCAATCATCTTGGCCAATTTCCAAGACAGTATAACAGTTGCTAGGAACAGTGGAGTATAGGGCCAAAATAACAGTTGTAAGGAAGCCATATGGGTCCTTTGCAGCCCATGCCACAACAAACTCAGCCCAAGCCTTTATATCAAACATCTTCATAGCAGTCTTATGAAAACTGGGGACCAGGCGTGGTGGTTCACGCCAGTAATCCCAGCACTTTGGGAGGCCAAGGTGGGTGGATCACCTGAGGTCAGGAGTTCAAGACCAGCCTGGCCAACATGGTAAAACCCTGTCTCTACTAAAAATACAAACATTAGCCGGGCGTGGTGGCACATGCCTGTAATCCCAGCTACTAGGGAGGCTGAGGCAGGAGAATTGCTTGAACCTGGGAGGCAGAGGTTACAGTCAGCAGAGATAGCGGCACCACACTCCAGCCTGGGCAACAAAGCAAGACTCCCTCAAAAGACAAAAAAAAAAAAGAAGAAGGAAGGAAGGAAGGAAGGGAGGGAGGGAGGGAGGAGGAAACCAGGGCTTATGCTTGAGTAGTGATCTCTAACTTTGTCCTGGTATTATTAGTGACTCAATCACAATTTCAGATGACCCTTGGTAGTCTGTCTTTTTTCTATCATACACATCAGAGAGACAGTTTAAATTCCTATCAGGGCTGCAGACCCATGGGGGCCCCGTTCACCCCTTCCCATTGGCCTTGGCAAGAGTAGGCCCCTTATTGCACAGAGAGGAGGGTCCTGGGGGATCCTGGGTCGGCCCTGCCACACCTTGCTTGGCCACCATTTCTGCTGGGCACCAGGAGAAAACCATGGCAGCCGCAGACACCAGCCTCTCCTCCATCACCCCCAACACCCTCCTTTTAAAAAACTTGCTTCTAATTAATAGAATACAAAATGTTGAAAGGATGTTACTTCTGTGATTAGGTTACAAAGAAAATGGTGACTTCTGTCTTGCTAGCAGATGCTCTCCCTTGGGGATTTTGACTAATCAAGTTGTCATGTTAAAGAAGCCTATATGACAAGGAGGCTATATGACAGGCCTATCGCCAACAGCCAGCATGTAACTGAGGCCCTCAGTCCACAAACCCTCAAAGGGTTTGTTGATTTCTGACAACAATCATGTGAACTTAGAGCTGATCTCTCCCCAGTTAAGCCTTCAGATGAGATGCCAACTCTGACCAACACCTTGATTTCAGTCTTCAGAGACTCTGAAGCTTAGGACCCTGCTGAGCCATACCTGGATTTCTGACCCATGGAAAGGATAATGTGCATTGTTTTAAACTACTAAGTTTTAGTTAATTCATTATACAGCAATAGATGATAATAATACAAGAGGAGATACAAATGTAAAGAGAAGTAAAAACTCTATAACTCTGAATTAGAAAGAAAAACAAACAGGCATACACAGATATATATCTCCTAGGTCTTGCTATTGAAAAGGCTTGGAAACAATAACCAGCTAAGCAGTGAGCCGTTGCTAGCATTCAGTTTGTCATCTTGAAATTCCATATCCCCATAAAGAAATCAGGATTCCCGGGAGAAATGGCTGAATCCAGATCGGAGGCAAGAAATGTATGGCATGAGACTGAAACATCTTGTCGTATCATAAAGCAAGGGTCTTGAGTCAGAAGTACTCAGGTGCCAAGTTGAAGACCTTCCCACTTGAAGATAGGAAAATTTGAGCCCCAGTAAAGATAATGACAGCAAAGAGTTGAAACACTTCAAGTATGTTTATATCCCTGAGTCTGTAATTATTCTTAAAAAAAAAACATTGGTCACCATTGGAGAATGCTAGAGAGCCAAGTATTTTGAAAACACATAAGTAAAGGAAAACAAGTATTTATCCTGCCTTTTCCACATGAACTGTACAACTTCGTAACCACATAGATGATAAGAAAAAGTTTCTTTTAATGTATTAAAATAAACTTTTAATATATTACAAGAAACATTACCTATATAGCAGGGTGCCTCGTGCCTCGGCTGCCTACAAGCTGTGTGACCTTGGGTGAGTGACTTAACCTCCTTGTGCCTCAGTTTCCCCCCCCTTTAAAATGGAGTTGACTACACATTTAGATCATGTTTGGGGATTAAATGAATTAATACATGTCAAGCAACTAGAACAGTGCCAGGTGTTTCAGAAGTATCTATTATCATTGTTATATTTATTCCTAAAATGCTGGCATTTATCCAACCACAGTTCTTGGCACCCCTTGCACCATACACCTCCAGTCACTCCTGGGCTTTAGCCTGGAGCCCAATGTGCATCCCCACCCTGCATCACCCTACTCACCCTAGGACTCATAACCCCACTCACCATGGGACTCACCCTGAGCCGAGCCAATCTTTAACAGAGACTCTTCCAAAGCCCTTGGGCAACTTGACACCTGGGCAAGTCCTGCACCACTGACCCACCTTCTGCTGCCTCCTTAGGTGGCTTGGAGAATATTTCATGTCATTAACTTCCTCACTTTGAGCCCATCTAGGGCAAAGAGGCAAGTGGGAGACTCTTTTCCTTACTCCCCAAACATCCTGGGACCTTCTGCTTAGTTCTTTTCCAATTCCTAACCACTCTGGATCCCATCCCACCCCCATACACCACTTGCCCCACAGATGGATTTACATGCTTTACCTGTATTGCTTTACCTCCTGAGATTTCTCTCCTCACCCACCTAACCTTCATGTCTTTCCACAAGAGCACAGAGAGGTGAAGTAACTTGTGCACAGTCACACAGCTAGATAGTAACAAACTACAGCTATGCTATGCTACCAAGCAGCAAGCTTAACCGTGTCTTCACTTTCCCAGCCCTTCCTTCCCATGATGCTGCACTTTCCCAATCACTGCCCAGCCTCTCACACCTGACCTGCATTAATGCACCTGACCTACCAGAATTCTATTCGTTTCTTCCTCTTGTATACCAACAGGTTCCCCGCACCCCCTCCCTCCAGTGCTTTCAGGGCACAGTTACTCATTCAAAATAATTACTCAATACCTGTTTATGTGGCATCACATTTGGCTTCCACAAAAGGAAAAAAAGCATAATAATTACCCAGATTGGAAAACAAAATTCCAACAAAAGAACACTAGATGGGGAATCATTCAGTCTTCAATGCAGACCTTTGCCACCTCACAGGCATGTGACATTGAGCAATCACTTTTACTTCACTGTGCTCAGTTTACACAATACATACGTATGGCAAACACCTGTGCCTTCCTCTTCTAGGTTGATTGTGAGAACCTGTTGACAAGCTCAGTGGGGAAACTATTTTTATTCCATACCTTAGCCTTTGCACTGGCTCACCTCTTCCTGGAACATCCTTCTTCTAGATAGCATCGATTGACCCCCACTTCACCTCTTCATCTTAGTTTAAATGTCTCCTCCTCAATGAAGCATCCCTGACCCCGCCTGCACCATATAATGAAATCTTACTCCTCCTCACACTGCTCCACTTTCTTCTGTTTCAAAAGTACTTTATCACCTTCTAATATACTACATAGTTTCTATGATTATTGTCTATTATTTTTCTCTCCTGCTAGAATGTAAACTTTGTTAGGGCAGGAACCTTTGTCGGCTCTGCTGATGTATCCCAAGTTCCTACAGTGGTACCCACTGGCCTAACAAGTGCCCCATGGATGTTTGCTGATTGCCAGAGTGCCCCCATCCACAGTCTGAGCCTCCCTTCTTTAGGTCTCTTGGTGCTCCTCTAATTATAGGGGCACTGAAAATCCTTCTTGTTACTGTTAATGAGGCCAAATGCAGGAAGTAGTGGCATCAACTACTACAACACTCTGGACCAGATCAGTGAAAGAGAATCTGGAAAACAACAACAACAAGAAAAAACAAACAAACAAACAAAACCCAAACATTCCCAAATTCTCCCTTCAATTTTCTCTTTACTACAGGCATGCCCATTTGGGCCCTTTTTACATCCCTATCTCTCCCCTCCTCCTCTCTTACTCATTTGGGATGTGCCTCATTCCCTAAATGTTCCTCCTTCACCCTTTTGTCTTCCATTTTGTGGCTTTTTCCTCTGTGAGCTTTACTTTGCTTTTCTGAGTAGGTGAGAGAGAAAGGGACTGTCTGAACACTGGGGTTGGAGTCACAGAAGGACCACGCCAGGCTTCAGTGTTGAAGGTAAGTGTGGCATGCCATAGCACGATATATGAGGAAACCTCAGCTGGGACCTTGTTCCTTTGACCCAGGCAGTTCAGAGAGCCCAAGAGAGGACTGGGGGTGTGGACTGGCAGGTCTGCATGGTGCTGGTAAACATGCAACAAACAGCCCCTTTCCTTTCGCCCTGTGAGCTCATGCAAGAGGAGCAGAAGCTCTGTAGAAGTAGCTTTTTCCTAAAGTAAACATTTATGGGTCCTGTTTAGATTGCCTGGATAAACATTTAGCTCTATTTGCCTATTCCAGAGCAGAGGACGCTGCCTTGCTCTACAAACTCATCTCAACTCACTTGCCCATTGCACTTCACAGGCATCTCAGTCCTCTTAGGGTGGGACAGGCAGTAGGTCAGTGAGGGGAGCACAGGTTTAGGGACTACCTACTGATGTAGAGGTTGCAAGTGGAAGGATGGAAAATAAGCTATTATTTGCTTGATGCCTCTAGCATATTAAAAGGACCATACTAATCCTCAGGGTAGTCTGGGACCTTGATACTCAAAGTGCACTCCATGAACCAGCAGCATCTGAGGCACCTAGGAGTGCATTGCTCATTTAAAAGGTAGATTCCTGGGCCCCCTTCTGACCTTTTGAATTAGGAATCTGCATTTTAACAAGATCTCAAGTGATTTGTAGGTATTATACAATTTCATAAACGCTATTCCAGAAAATCTGAATTCAGCTAATTGCTAATTGTTCTATTGACAAATAAAATAGTAAGTAACTTTTAAAGAATCGTTTATGGTTCCTAAGCCATGAGGAAAAAAAATACACATATATATGTATTCTTTAACACTTTAAAAATAAACTTCAAAGACAAAGGTTTAGGGCAGAACAGTTTTAAGCTCAACTTTTATTTCCTCTCTTTTGAAATATTCTGATTTAGGTTTTGACTATGGAGAAAAGAGTAACGATGTCAGCAGAGGCATTTCATATCCTAATTTTAACATGATACTTAAAATTCTACCTACATTTGTTAAATGGTATTATTTCTTATGTAAATCATAATGTACATTTATTGAGAGCTACATTTTAAGTACGAGTTTGTATTTATTTAATCTTATGTACCCTATGAGGAAGGTACTGATGTCATCCTCTGTTTTACAGATGGGGAGACTATAGCATAGGAGCATTTAGATAAGTTGCCTAAAGTCCCACAGCTCACAAATGGGGAGGAAGGATTTGAACTTGGTGCCAGAGCATACGTTTAACCCTGACAATAAATGTCTGAGCATGCTGGTCTCCCTAATAAGCAGCAAGCTGCCCAAGATATCAGACTTCTTTTCTTTATAAAACTACTTCAATGATGCTGCTTGCAATGGCACTCAAAGTTGCTGACCAACCCCCAAAAAAAGAATAATGCGGACATAAAAGGCTATGAATTAAAGAGGTACCTTGTGAAGAATAGAGATTTTAAAGTATCATCTTATTATTTGTAACAAAAATGGAAAACTTAAATACAGTAATGACCAGCATTGAGAATTTGATATGAATCATCAACATAGTTATGTTGATATGTATATGCTACGTACTACGTTGATGATTCATATCAAACTCATTAACATGATATCAACATATATATATGGATGATTCATATCAAAAACATGAGTTAGATATGAAATGAGACATAGATTTCTATTTTTTTTTTTTGAGATGGAGTCTCGCTCTGTCGCCCACGCTGGAGTGCAGTGGCGCGATCTTGGTTCACTGCAAGCTCCGCCTCCCGGGTTCACACCATTCTCCTGCCTCAGCCTCTGGAGTAGCTGGGATTACAGGCGCCCACCACCACGCCTGGCTAATTGTGTGTGTGTGTGTGTGTTTAGTACAGACGTGGTTTCACCATGTTAGCCAGGATGGTCTCGATCTCCTGACCTCGTGATCCGCCGGCCTTGGCCTCCCAAAGTGGTGGGATTACAGGCGTGAGCCACCGCCTGTAATCACCTGGCCGAGACATAGATTTCTAAACCATTAAAACTACAGGTTTTATACCATGGATAATGCTGCTTACAGAAGCTATCTATCACATTCCTAGGGGAGACCATAGCAATGATTTCCTGTGGGAATGGGGACAATTCTTATTCCCAAAAACCTTATGTTTGTTTAAAACGTCACTCTTACAGAAAAAGATGCACCTCTGAATATCCTTTGATCTCAGCCAATCTTTTTTAAAAAAGTATACATAGATACTGGTCTTTTAGAATTGTTCAATGCTCAGTATTGCTCAAAAACAGCCCCTCCATAACAATTTATTTCCAGATAAGATTTGGTCCCTTTAAAGGAAATCATTAGAAATGGACCAAAGGATAGGGAATAAGAAGGCCACCCAGCAACCCCCTACAATCACAGTCATCCACACAGGAGGCACCAACACCTGGTTTGTAGACAAGTGGTTCACTGCAATGCAAAATAAATTTTATATGAACAGAATAAGCCACTTGAAAATCTTACTTTCCAAGATGGCCCCATTTAGGGGTCTGAGGGTCCACAGAATTAGTCTAGTTCTGCTGGAACAGTACAGATTCTAAAATGCCTAATAAGGTTGCAATGATGACTGAAGGCTTTTCCAAACTCATCACACTCATGTTCTCTCTCCAGTGTGGATTTTCTGATGTTTCTTAAGAAGGGTCCGCTTACTAAAGAGTTTACTGCACTGACTGCACTGATAGGGTTTCTCACCAGTGTGGACTCGGAGATGCTGGAAAAGCCCTGCATTCTGTATGAAGGCTTTGCCACACTCACGACACTGATAGCGCTTCTCTCCAGTGTGTATCCTCTGATGCTGAACAAGGCATGAGCTGAGAAGGAAAGCCTTTCCACACACTTTGCATTCATATGGTTTTTCCCCTGTGTGGATTCTTCTGTGTCTAGTGAGGCCATTGCTGGCACTGAAGGCTTTCCCACACTCCTTACACTGATAGGGTTTCTCTCCAGTGTGGCTCCGCCGATGTTCATTCAGGCTTGACCTCCGGCTGAAGGCCTTCCCACATTCTTCACATTCATATGGCTTCTCCCCAGTGTGGATTCTCTGGTGCTCAATGAGTACTGAACTCTTAGTGAAGCTTTTCCCACATTCATTGCACCTGTGGCGTCTCTCTGCAGTGGAATGTCCCTGCTGCTTTTCTGCCCTGCTGTCTTGTTTATAAGTTTCTCTGTACTTAGAATCCAAAGATGCGTCTCTTTGGAGTCTGCTATCCCGCAAATGTTCCATTTCTTTTAAGATTTCTTGCTTTGATGCCAACTCCTGGTTCTCAGGTATACTTTCACCATCTGGAATAATAAGTGGACCAAACAATGTAATCTCTTTCCTTTATGAAAGAACACAATCATAGGATGGAAATAGAAAGATCCATATCAAACAGACATGTTCTAGGAATGAAGAACTGCCAGTTAAGGAGGGGATTGGGTTAAACAGGGACGTTTAAGCTAGTAGAGTAAGGTCATCAGCACTGCTGAAATGGCTGGAGGGAGCACCCAGAGGCTCCCAGAGAGGATGCACATAAGCAGGCACTATATTATATTCATTACAAGGCAGGCACTGTTCTAAGTGTTTTACATATGTTAATTTATTAAATCTCAAATGACTCTGTGACTGACGTGCTATGATTATCTCCACTTAAAATATGCATAAACTGAAGACACCAGGAGGTTACCTGACTTGTCCATTGTCACAGAGTTATTAAATGCAGCGTTTAAATTCCAACCCAGGCAATTTAGCCCCCGAGTCCACAGTCTTAACTCTTGCCCTATATAGACCCGCCAGAGATCTCCTGAAAGGACCTGTCAAAATCCTTACCTTGTTCTCGAAATTGGTGGAGGCGAAAAGATTCATATTTGAGCTGTGTCACCATAGGCTGAAGCTGGATGTCTGTTGGTTCCTGCTTGACCTTCAGATGTTCCACCTCCTCCGAGAGCACTTCAGAATGTCCATGTTCATGGTCTAGAGCCTGAAGGCAGGTAGGCACATTTCGTTCATAAGAGGGGGATTATAGGAGTCCAAGCTAATATGAAATGAAAGATATCACATGGAACTATATGAAACATTTTCTAGAGAGATGTCACAGTGGAAGGACCACAGTTTAATTCCATACCCAAAAGCAAAACAGGGAAGAGTGGCCCAATTTAGTATGGTGGTTTAAAATAAATCCACCAGGTAGAATCGAACTGCCCACCCCCAGCCCCCTGAATGTGGGCTATACTTGATAGCTCAACTCTACTGAATAGAAAGTGAGGCAGAAGAGATGGTATATAACTTCTGAGTCATAAAAAGCACTGTGGCTTTTTCCTTTCTCTTTCTCTCCTTCTTCCCTCTGGAGGAAGCCAGCTGACATGTTGTGAGGGCACTCAAGCAGCCCCATGAAGAATACCAACATGGTAAAGAACTAAGACCTCCTGCCAATAGCCGGTGAGTAGCTGAGGCCCCCTACCAACAACTGTACCAATGAACCATCTCGGAAGTGGATCCACCTACCTGAATCTTGTCTTCAGATGACTGTAGTCTTGGCCATTAAGGTTTAGGGGTAATTTGTTACACAACAGAGAACTAATACATATAGCTATAGCCAACCAACCTGTGTCACCAAACCCCACCTTTCATTTAGTATTTAATGTCTAGAAGTCCATCTTTGTCCTCTCACCTGGTTCCCTGGCTCACTAAGCTCTTGTTCCAGATCTTCGACTACAGCCACAGCCTCCTCCCCACTCTCTGGATGGTGCTCCCACACCCAGGCCTGGAGCTCCTCAGGCAGGATAGTCAGGAACTGCTCCAGCACCAGCAGCTCCAAGATTTGCTCTTTGGTGTGGATTTCTGGCCTTAGCCACTGACGACAAAGTTCTCGGAGCCGGCTCAGAGCTTCTCGGGGACCAGGAGTCTCTTGGTAACAAAACTGCCTAAAAAGTTGTCGGGAGGCTTCTTGGCCAGAAAAGTTGTTCACTTGAAGGTGGGCATCTTGATCCCAGGTAGGGTCTTCCTCCACTTTCACAATCTTAAGATCGTACTGTTCGTCTGTTGAAGCCATTCCTGGGGTTAATTTAGAAGGCTTACTCTGGCTTTAGGTGAAAGGATAACTGTGATTTAAAATTTTCTGATTTAATCTTCCTTAGAAGACACCTGATGATAGAGCATTATATATTAATGGAAATAAATCATAAAGTAGTGGGGAAAAAAGCAAAGTATGGAAATATGAATGGTATTCTATCATTTATGTTAATACAATGTATATATGGTTACTGACTTACATATGTTTAGCAACTGGGAAAAGGTTATTCCAGAGTACATTAATGGCCTCAAGTCTTCCCCCTTCCCTGTAGCCATGTATTAATATTTTGCAGTGCCCTTCCATTGTGACACTGAATTCAACAATATGACTTGATTTTGCCAATGATATTAGCAAATGTGATGCATGCAGAGGTTTGAACAGTACTTGTGTAACTGGGTTTGCTTACTCTTGCCCTCTGAAATTGCCAGAAGAAGGATATTTTTTCAGATGATAAGAGACATGTAGGACAGAGCCAGATCACCCCAGTGGAGTAGATGAGACCATCCTAGATTAGTTGACAGCCAGCTAACTGCCAGACATGTGAGCAGGCCTAGCCTGAGGTCTGCAGAGCTGCTGAATGCAGATGTATAAATAGGGCCTGCCCACCCTAGGTAAGCTATGCCCCATATACTCACGTGCTATACATAAGTTTATCACTATATGCCACTCATGTTTTGTGGCTATTTATTATACCACATTATTATGGCAACAGATAACTGATATAGAAGGGTGAACCTCTGGGAAGGAAAATTAGGTAACTGTGGAATAAAAAAGCAAGAGATATTTACTTTTTGAGCACAGACATGATGCTAAAAGGAAATGCTCATTGCAGCATTTCATATTTCAGATTTTCAGATTAGGGATCTGTTAAGTTTAATGCAAATATTCCAAAATCCAGAAAAATCTGAAATCCAAAATACTCTGATCCCAGGGGTTTTGGATAAGGGATACTCAGTCTGTAGAAGTGATTTAAAGGCCTGGGCAATATGTTTATATGGTAGATCTATGAGGAGAACAGGATATATAAAACTAGCTATAATATCAGATGATTAATGCTGTAATAGAGGCCTCGCCAGAATATTCAGGGAGTAAAGAATAGAAAAAATAATTTCTGACTGGGTATGGAACATTGAAAGAATATGACTTAGGGGCAAGTACATTTGAATTAGGCTAAAATCATGAACAGGAATTTATCAGGCAGAGAAAGGAAGGGATCCGCCATCATAAATCAAGCAAACAACATGAGGAAAGGTATTTAAGGGCACACACAACGGCGGTAAGGACAGGCAAAGCTGAACTATAGAATATGGGTTGTGGGTAAAAATGTGAGAGATGAGGTTAAAAAGATGCATTATAGGGGACAGAAAATGGCCTTCAACTCTAGGCTGAGACGTTAGACTTTACTATATGGAACACTGAGAGGCAAGGCTTTTATTTCATTGTCATGGTGTTAGATCTGTATTTTAAAAAAATATTGAGTAAGATTCAGGATGGAAATGGTAAGAATATGTTGCAGCGTTGTGGCCTTTTAAGTTGGGAAGTTTAATGGTAGTTACACTGATACAATGTTGACTTTAGTGGTGTAATTTAAGTTTTATCTGACTTTTGCCCAATGCTAATGGAATCATTAAGGTCTGAGAGCACTTGGAAGTTTTTCAGTTACACTTTATTGGGTGAAAATGCATTTATTCCATTCATTCATATATCATGTGTCTGTTAGGTGTCTGGAATAGTGTTGAGGTGCTTAGTTCAAAATGGTGAAAGGAAAGGTCCCTACCTTTACGGTATTTACCGTGGGAAAGACAGACCTTAATAAAATATTCACATAAAATTATGTTACAGAATTGAGAATTTGAAGAGTTACAAAGACCATGGCATTTATTCTTTGTCAATGTCCAAGGCGATATGTATATCTTTTTACTCCTTACTGTATTATCTGGTAATTTGGTTTGTTGAGTCTTCAGTTCAGGAAGACTGAAAGTCTGACAGTTTCTAATTATGAATTTGTATTGGATTCCATTATTATTAAACATGTAGCTTCTCATGGCCTTAGGTTTATAGTCAAAAATTGTTCTGCAAATATGGGTTCTGCACTTTAATGCTATTGAGAAACCATGGAGATACAGCTGGCTCTTTTTATTTTGTTTTTTTGTTTTCTGGATCACTACAGGCAATCTCTCACATACCCAAAGCCACAGGTGGAGTATTCCTCCATCAGTTGTATTCTTCTCCCCACAATTGGTGCTTAGGATTTACCTCCTGGTCTTATGCCACCATGAACTGTCTTTATCCTTAATGCATAGCACAGTGCCTGGCCCACTGTCAGTGCTCCAGAAATGTTTTCCAGGCAAATAAATATATTCTCCCCTCCTATATCCCCTTTCACTTCATCAAGCCATGGTAAGGACAGGGAAGGGAACACAGAAGAGAAAATACACTCTTTATTCTTGTCCCCCAAACCACCCCTGTTCCCAGGATGTATATGCATTACCCTATGTTCCCCAGTCCTCCCATCTCTTCCTATCTCCTCTCCCAAACGGCTACAGATTACAGACACTTCTTATTTCTAAAATGCCTAGAGGACTTACAAGTCTGGACTTGCCACAAAATTATGAATGCATCTTCAATGTTTTGTTTACCTGATTTATTTGATTAAATGCAAATTTGGTGTCATCTGATATCCTAGCAGGGAACAAATACTTGATAGACATCTGACAAATTAAATGGAATAAGCTATTTAAAATCATCTTTAGTGAAGCACTGCAGTACAGTGAATAATGTTCATATCCTGTGACCTCTCTAAGCAGTAATGATCATAGTACTCCTCTTATAAGTGTTGTGATTATACAAGGTAATGCATATAAAAAGCTTAGCACAGCACCTGGCCCATAGCAATTATTACATAAATATCAATGAGCAGGTATTATTAGTAAAGTAGTATTAGTAAATTGAATATATTCATAGAGGAAATAAACCCAATAAAATAAAATATTGACGTCATGTGTTAATACTCAGTGGACAGTTGAAAATACTAGAAGAAATATTCCAGAAAATCCAGGACAGACAGTGACCAGTGGTGACCTCCCATTTGTGTACTGAAGCCCATCTCTAGATCCCACCAAGGGTATCCCCCTGAATATCCCAACAACAGCTCAAAAGCAACATTAAAAATCGGATTCATTTTTCCAGGGTGATATGAAACAGGCCAATTTATGACTAATTACCAATTGACTCCAAACATTTGGCATTGGAAGATGATATATAAAAGGGGATAAAGAAAAAGATATGGCCAGCTACAAATACAAGACAAAAATCTCAGTGGACCAGAAACAGAAACACAGAGTAGTTAGTGGAGTTGATGCTGTGGGCTAACTGACTTGACTGCAGAAACAGTCAAAGACATCCTAGAATTCAACTCCTGCAGGATTAAATGTGGTATGTCTCAGCTTGTAGGGAACCAGGCTCACTGTTTCATGCCAGGGCATGAAAGGGGGATAAAAAAATAAAAAGCAGTTGACTGCTGACTCAACTTATGACTTTATCAGCAACTAAGGCTCAGGAGGCAAGGGACAAGGAGAGACTCATTACTAGTAACTGATCCATTTACTTGCTCATTTAGTCAATAAATGTTCATTGAGCACCCATAACATACCAGGTACTTGGCTGGGCACTAGGGCTACAATGGTGAAAAAGATGGGACCAGGCCCTGTTTTGCTGAAGTATATATTTTAACAGGGAAGACAAACTGAAAATAAAAGCAACAACAAAAATAAGTAAGGAGGCAAATAAAATAATTATGAGTTGTGATGATTACTTTGAGGAAAATAAACGAGGCACTGAGTTACCAAATACATGTAGCCTATTTAGATGAGGTGGTGGGAGGTGAGGTAACATTTAAGCTGAGCCCTTAAGGGCAAAAGAAGTGAGCCATACAGAGTAGGGATGAGGGAGGGGAAGAGCACTCTGGACTATCCAAAGGCCCTGAGGAAGTGCATGCTGCCATCAAAGACAGGAGAGGAGGCTGGAGTGTCTACAGTCATGTGGGAGAAGAGTGGCAAAATATTAGGCTGGCAAGACAAGCAGGAATCAGATCATGTAGGGCATAGGAGTTAGGATTTTATAAATGCAATAGAGAAACCACTGAAGGCTTTAAGAAAGGAAGTGACAAGGCTGAATTATGTACTGAGAAGCTCTGCTACTGGATGGAGAATGAGCTGAGGGAATGAGGGTAGAGGCAAGAGTGGAAGAAGAAAGCAAGAGTAGAAGCAGAAGAGGCAAGAGTTGAAAAAAGGGTAAAGTGGAGGGGGTGAAGGCTATTGCACTGAATCTGGAAAGACTTCCACTTAGTTTAGATGTTACTGTACACATGAAAGGAGAAACAGCTTAACCTTTGTAAAAGCAGTTCAGTCACTGGACAATCAATTTATGGAGCTGTGCTAAGAGCTGGGAATACACAGGTGTTTATAGCTCATGAGGATATAATTACAATACAATAAAATAAAAGCCATAATTTGAAAAATGTATACAAGGTATACTCCTGGAGGAAGTGGGAGAGCTCATCCTAAATACAAGATTAAGTTTCTATGCATTGCCTGTAATCCACAACGGAATTCATTAATCCGTAAGTGTCTATGAGGTGTCAGACAGCAAAGAGTGAAACAGTGCAGAGTTTGATGTGTCCCCATTGTCCTTCACTGAAATAAAAACATGGCAGAAAGAGCATAAAAGAGAATGTTTTCATTCGTGAGAACGTTATCTCACATCAGCATAATTAGCAACAGCAACAAAGAGATCATGTAAATCACAAATCATCTGTGTTGTAAAATACATCCCAAAGGATAACCAAGTACGATGACAAGAAAACAGAGGAAGAACTTAGATACCATGAGGAAACAGTCAAATCAAAAATTGGGGATGCACTACAGGAAGACTGGAAGAGCCTCCTTTTCAACAAGGCAATGGGATGGGAGGAAGGGAGGCAATGGGATGGGAGGAAGGGAGGCAAAGGGTAAAATTGCCCTAGATTAAGACTTAACTACATGCAGTGAGTGGTCTATGATTGGATGCTAGTTGGTACAAACAGGTGTAAAAGACATCTGTGGAACAACAGGGGGTGGAGGGATTTAAACATGAACTAGGTGTTAGGTGAAGCGCCTACACTTAGTTGGGTGTGCTAATAATATTGTGGCTATATAGGGAAATGTCCCTAATTTTTAGAGATGCATTAGAAACTAGAGGTGACAAGTTATGAGGTTTGTGGTTTTACAATATTTAAAGAAAACATTATATGCGACAAACATTGCATAATGTTGACTTATTAAATAAAAGTTACGTGTATATAGGAAATAAGGCTTTTGAATAAGGCTTTTGACAGGGAGCGAAGTCCACCCCTTCTCTACCTCTCCACCTCGGTTTCGCTGCTAAAGCTCCGCCCTCTCTAGGGGTCTCTCCCACCACCCTGTGAAAGGAGCTACCTAGCTTGCCTTAAGTAGATAGCAAAGGAAGGGTCCCTGGAGAGCCCGCCCCCGTCCATGGGTCAGTGTCTCATCTCCACATAGCATAAAACGCAGCCTGGGAAAAAATTCACGTTGCGGACACCGATAAGGGAACTAGCACAGGGTGTTGTGCCTATAGATATGCCCACGGCTGCACAGATAGAAAAACCTCGGGCCGTTTGGATAAAAACTTGCACAGAACCTCCAGCTCACTCAGATAAGGGAACAAGGCCTGGCACATAATGCCTTTGTCCTTTGTATAGTCAGCAGGTTCCCAGGAAAAGTTTCTTCTCCTTTGTGGGTATGGGCACGGTGGGCTCTGGTAGGTTCCGGCGGGAGCTCTACTTTCCTTCATTAGCACGATAAGCCCAGCTTCTATGAATTATCGCCTCAGCCCCTGATTGGTCCGGGCCAAGCTTTCACTTCAGATTCTGATAGGTCCTGGGCCAAGCTAAGCCGCATCTATGAATCATCATTTCAGCTCCTGATTGGTCCTGGGCCAAGCTCAGTCAAGCGTTCGCCAAGACAGCCCGCAGACTAAGCGCATTCTCCTTTCCAGTCCACAAAAACGTCAGAACGGGCCCCATAGTGGGTACTCCGGGTCGGGAGCCTATCTCTGCTGGCAGAGAGCTTTTTCTTTTCGCTTATTAAACTTTCGCTCTAACCTCACCTTTTGTGTCTGCGCTCCTTAATCGTCTTGGAGGCAGGACAAAGAGCTCCGGACGTTATCTCAGACAAGGAAAGGCTGTTTAACCTTCAGGATCAGGGGCGGGACCTCCACCTACTCCACCGGGACTTCAGGCCAGTGAATGTGTAGGGGCGTGGGTCACGCCTGCGCAGACGTTCCCTCCCCGCCTACTTCGAGACACAGACCAGAAATGTTCCGGGAGCCTGGCGGGTCGCGACCAGGGACCAAGACTCACCTTCGGGGCACTGGGAAACTACGGAACAGGTGGCGGGGCTGCAGCACCCCAATGACCGATCAACCGCAAAGGCCGGAAATGCGTCAGCCGTTCTGAGCCCACTGGCTGAAACCAGGCAACTCTTTCCTTTCTAGGAATTCCAGAGGTGGCTGCATCTTGGTGACTCCCTTATTGCAAAACCCGGGGCCAAAAATCCCAGCCTCACTGGTTACGAGGCGGAGAAATGCGGCGAGGGATTTCTATGGGGAGCGGCCCCCAGCATTTAGGAGCTAGATGGTCATCGAGACGCAAAACATTAGAGCTGGAAGGTGGTAGGAAGATATAAAGGAAGAGAGCGAGTAACAGGAGGCAATTCCACGGCCAAACAGGTTTATTCACAGGAATAAGCCTGCGAAGAGTTCCAGTCAGGAATCTGGCTGATACTCTGATCGCTTACAAGCTGAGGCTTTTATAATAAAGTTCCTATTGGGGAGGGGTTGGGGAAGTGCTGGCCAGTTGGAACTGTTTGCAGACTTTCCAACTGGGGACAGATGTGGTTAGGGTCATTGGGCTCTGTTGCGGTTAGGGCTGTTATGCTCTGTTGAAGCTGAGGGCAGGGTTAGCATTTGCTTTGTTTCTTGAGAACACAGTCATCAAGGTTGTAAAATGGCATCACTATTGTTAGTCCTCACAGAAGAGACTTCATACTTTTTCTGTCTCTAATACTTACCTATGCTTCTCCTAGTCTGTCCACTTCCTCTGGTCTCTTTGACATCACAAAGGGGAGATGGTAATGGTGGGGACGAGAATACAGAGTTGTTTTTGTTGTGGTCTTGTTATTTTGTTTTTTACTCTCAAACCTCTGTCTTCTGGAATCCCAAAGTCTAGAAGAAGAGCATGTAAACAAGTAACTACGTAAAACTGATGCATGTGAAATGAAGTAAAATAAAATCAGTGCTTGTAAATCGATGAGGATAGTCTCTGGAACATATAAAATGCTAAGTACGTATGTAGGAAATAAATGTATGCATTAGTTTGAATTCGTGGCATGGAAGAGAGAGGAAGACTAATGGGGCAAAACAAGAAGCAGCAGGAATCTGCCAGTGTGCACTGGAAAAGGAGCAAAGGAAATAAATTTCTGGGAGAGGGAATCAAATGTACAAAAGCAGAACTGGGGTGAGATCCTTTGGTACATCCACAGAACTGGGCTGATCAGCATGACTGGAGAGTGGAATATGTGGCAGGGGCACCAGCTCTTACTTTTTTTGGATCCCTAACCAAGGAATTTGAGCAATCTGATCAAATTTACATCTAGAAATGTTACATTGGCAGCCATGTGGGGATGGACTGTAAGGAAATGAGTCTACAAGCAGGGAGACTAGCTAGGAGACTACTACAAGAATCCAGGGTAGAGAGAGTGAGGGCCTGAATCAAGGCAGTAGCAATAGAAATCGAGAAGACAGATAATACATGTTAAGAGGTTGAATTGATTTTTTACAATTCATTCATTCCATATATAGGAAATCCATATATAGATTTCCATTGAATGCTATCTTTGTGCCAAGGGCTTGCTGGATATAATAATGAAGGACACAAGGTCCTCATCCTCATGGGGTTTATAATGTAATGAGGAATACAGACAGAGGGAGATCCAGTTTATACAATTCAAGAGACCCTACTTGAGAAAAAGAATTCAAAATTACAAGTACAAACATAGGTATGAAAATGGAGATTTAGGTCAGGTGTAATAGCTCACACCTGTAATCCCAACACTTTGGGAGGCCAAGATAGGAGGATCTCTTGAGTCCAGGAGTTCAAGACAAGCCTGGGTGACATAGTAAGACTCTGTCTCTACAAATAATAAAAAATATTAGCCAGGCACAGTGACTCATGCTATTAGTCTCAGCTACTGGGGAGGCTGGGCAGGGAGAATCAGCAGTTGTAGTAGCCATGATCATGCCACTCCACTCTAGCTTGAGTGACAGACTGAGACACAGTCTCCAAAATTAAAAAAATATATATAAATAAAAAAAAAGAAAAGAAAGAAGGAAAAAGAAAAAAAATGGAGATTTAGCATGGAAAATGGGCCAGGCATGGTGGTTCACGCCTGTAATCCTAGCACATTGGGAGACTGAGGCAGGCAGATTGCATTAGCTCAGGAGTTCAAGACCAGCCTGGGCAACATGGTGAAACCCCATCTCTACCAAAAATACAAAAATTAGCCAGGCATGGTGGCACATGCCTGTGGGTCTGAGGTGGGAGGATTGTTTGAGCCTGGGAGGTGGAGGTTGCAGTGAGCTGAGATTGTGCCACTGCACTCCAGCATGGGTGACAGAGTGACACCCCATCTCAAAAAATAATAATAATAAATAATAAAAATAGAATGGAAAATACATTCTTTATATCACATTACAATTTTTTTTTTGAGATGGGGTCTCATTCTGTCAACCAAGCTGGGGTGCAGTGGTGTGAGCATAGCTCACTGCAGCCTCAAACTCCTGGGCTCAAGCAATCCTCTTGCTTCTGCCTCCTAAAGTGCTGGGATTAAAGGTGTGAGCTGCTGTCACCACACTCGGCCATACTACAGATTTTAAAGTCTCCCAACCATCACAAACAAAAATCAGAAAAATAACAAAATATTTTTATTATTTAACTGCCTGACACCTATAGTAACTCTCCCCTAATTTGTTGGCTTTATGTTCTTGGACTGCTGCTTCATACGTTAATTTCATAATTTAAATTTTTCTAGAAAGAATAAAAAGTTAATGTAGCCTTTCCTCTAGCATAGTTGATCAAAAGCTTTTTAAAATTGTTGACATTTGAGTAAACTTCTATCAAGTTTCTTTCAATTATGACCTACAAGATTTCAGGACGTTAAAATTTTTTTATGTGGGGACTAATCTGAGAATCTCTGTGTTGATGACACATTAACTAGTTGGTCTTAGATGTCCTCATTGCCAATGGCATATTATGTTGTTTTTGTCAATATCGGTATTTTGTGTCAAATGTGCAAGAAATTTAAATCTCTTTTCAATGTGTTCAGTGATTCACTTTTCTTCACTAGAGAATTAATCCAAGAGCCTTTTTTTTTTTACCATATTCAAAGTTTAGCTTCTTTTCTTAATGAGTTGCTGATTTCATATAATTTGACATTGTTTCTTTTGTTATAATTTGCTTCCTGATGTCAGAATAATTTCCATTGATTTTATTATCTTTCTTTTGTTTCTCATTCCATGAACTTTTTTGGCAGGGGGTGGGGAAGGAGTCTTGCTCTATTTCCCAGGATGGAGTGCAGTGTCTCGATCTCAGCTCATTGCAACCTCTGCCTCCCGGGTTCAAGCGATTCTCATACCTTGAGTATCTGGGATTACAGGCATGTGCCACCACGCCCAGTTAATTTTGTATTTTTAGTAGAGACAGGGTTTTGCCATGTTGGCCAGGCTGGTCTCAAACTCCTGACCTCAGGTGATCTGCCCACCTTGGCCTTCCAATGTGCTGGGATTACAGGCATGAGCCACCATGCCCAGCCTCCATTAATTTTTAAATTTAAATTTGCTCTCAGTTCTTTAATAAATTATTTCATTTTGTAATTTAGCATTTATTGCTTAAATCATGCCAAAATATCTTTTCAAATTGTAGTTAAAATGATTTATTTCTAAGATAGTGTCCCCTTACCAGATGCTAAAATTCTCTGTTGTTATTTCAGTGCCACTCAACAAGAGAAAAATAAGAGATGGGGAGTCAGAAATGGAAACAAACAAACAGTGGTTTAAACACCTGTTGCTAAAATATCCATTTTTTCCCATCAAATTTTGCAAGTTTATGAACCATGTAAACACATTGCTAGGTATCATTCCAGGCCAGGGCATTTGAAGAAACATGCAAATGTAGAGTCACTTATGCTTTATAGACTTAAAAATAAACCCATTTCTGAATAAGTAAGTGCTGCAGTGGAAATAGACAGGAATCTGATGACTGTTACAGTTAATTACAGTACCCATCTTTAATTTATCACAGCCTAATTGGAAATAATATTGTATCACTTCACATTTTAGTCTTAGTTGCATATTTAACACTTTCCATTTCACATATAGACAGAAACTTACAACACTATTATTCCTTTGCTCTTGCCCATTGATATGGTTTCGCTGTGTCCCTACCCAAATGTCATCTTGAATTGTAGTTCCCATAATCCCTACATGTGGTGGGAGGGGCCCAGTGGGAGGTAATTGAATCATGGGGTGGTTTTCTCCGTGCTATTCTCATGATACTAAGGTCTCATGAGATCTGAGGTTTTATAAGGAGTTTTCCCCTTCACTCTGTTCTCTTCTCTCTCCTGCCACCACGTGAAGATGTTGCTTCTCCTTCTGCCATGATTGTAAGTTTCCTGAGGTCTCCCCAGCCATGCAGAACTGTGAGTCAATTAAACCTCCTTTCTTTATAAATTATCTGGTCTTGGGTATTTCTTCATAGCAGCATGATAACAGACTAATACACCCATCTTTTGTAGTACTATTCTTATATATTTTACTTCTCTGTATGTTGTAACTACCAGCTTAAAATGATACTATTTTTGCTTTAAATGATCCCTTGTTTTTTAAAATTAACTAAAAAGCAAGGCTTTTATATTCACATACATATTCACCATTCTGATGCTCTTCATTCCTTCTTGTAGATCTGAGTTTCCAGCCTCACCTCCCTTCGGTCTGAAGATTTTTTGTTTTTCTTTAGGGTTTGGTTTTGGTTTGGTTTGGTTGGTTGGTTTTCCATGCAGGTGCAAGTCTGCTGGAGAAGTATTTTTCAGTTTTCATTTAATAGAAAATGTCTTTATTTCACTCTTATTTTTGAAGGACATTTCCACTGGATTTAAAATTCTGGGTTAGGAGTGACATCAGAAAGATGGCAGAATTGGAAGTACTAGCCCTGTTCCCCTACAGAAATGCTGATTAACAATTATATATGGATCAACATATCCTTATGAGAATTCTAGAATCAAGTTAAAAAGTTGCAGTACCCCAGGTGAGCTAAAAGCCAAAACTGCTACATTGAAATGGGTAAGAAGTACAATTTCACTTTACACAATGTCTTAGTCCAGTCAGGCTGCTATAACAAAATACCTTAAACTGAGTAATTTATAAACAACAGAAATTCATTGCTCACAGTTCCAAAGGCTGAGAAGTCCAAGGTCAAGGCAATAGCAGATTTGGCATAGAGTGAAAACTTTTCTCTACTTTATAGATATGGTGCGTTCTATGTGTCCTGTTTTGGTAGATGGGGCAAATAGGCTCCCTCTAGCCTTTTCTTATAAGGGCACTAACCCCATTCATGAGGGCAGAACTCTCATTACCTAATCACTCCCAAGTCCTCACCTTTTAATGCCATCACCTTGGGGGCTAGGTTTAAATGTAAGAATTTTGGGGGAACACAAACTTCAGACCATAGGGGTCATGTCAGCCCTTCCCCCAAGTGGGCACAGCTCAGAGCTAGGTGACAATGTCCTGGCTTATGAATTCTTTCTTGGGAGAAAGAAAAAATTGGAGCATGCATCCTCTGTTCTGGCTCTTTGGAGGGTGGCCCAAGGGACTGGTTTCTATCTTACCTCATTTGGAGAGCTGAGGGAACTGTCATAGTTTGGATGCCTGGGAGCCACTAAAAACAAAGAAGAGTTGGGGTAGCTTATGAGCTGCATAAATAACCCTGAGAAATAGCATGGGCAAAAGAATGATCAGGGCCTTGCATTGTTGGCATATACTGTAAGATGTGTCGGAACACAAAAGGCCCTAGAAAGAATGTTCTACTAATATTTTTTTTAGAATTTAAGTAGAAAACGTATTTATAATGACTTTGAAATGGTAGAGCTGTTTTTGAGGACCACAGATGCGTTGGAAGAAAAAAATGGAATTGGGTGACTATGAATGTAAGGCGAAGTGAAAAATTCAGAGACATTCCTGGTACCATATAAAGTCTCCTTCAGCCACAGGGCACAAAGGCTGAGGATCAGGCCTGGGGCTCAGCTGAATGTGTAGCAGAGCTTGAGAAAAGATGTCACATCCAGCAGGCTTGCTACGCTAATGCCAGAGAGCTAATTGGAAAGAAATGGAACTCTACAATTGAGGATACGGGTATCTAGGCCAAAGCACTAAAAAGTTTTGACTCCTCAGATTCTCCTGAACCCTATGGACCTTCAAAAGTATCCCATTCCTCCCTAGTGTTCTCTACTTGCTTGAGGATGTGTGCCCGCTCAGGACACACCTCACCACCACAACTGGACACTACGTTAGTTCCTAGGGTTACATCACAGCAAAATCTGGCTAGATAAGTACTGGGTCTGCAAAGGGAGTAAAAACACTATCTACCAAAGTTGCTGTAGAACTTAGCCAACACGTAGTGTCAGAACCTAGGATCATACATATAGAATTGGATCCTAAGAGAGCTGGGTCAACAGGAATCTGATATATAAACTTGGATAAGAAAGAATGTATCAAGATAGAGACACTCTACTATGATTTAATATTCTGGCAAGGGCCCTGGGAGATGTTGCTTATATACAGATGAATATTATTTGATCCATAGTACTTTTTTAAAAAATCAAGGGTAAGTGATAAGGCTGAGGGCAACTATCATAATGAAAAGTCTCAAGTCCTGCAGTTTTTGGACTAGAGCTAATTCTCAGAACTGGCTGTATCCCCAAGAGGACAGACCATGTAGCACTAAACCAAATAGCATATGGAACATTTCCCCAAGTCTTCTACAGAAAGACTGCAGTCCAGGACATTTATTTAGTTAGATATATATTGGAGAAAGGAGGAATATCCAAAGCTTTTTAGGATGAACGTTTTACACAAAGTGTGAGTTGACATTGATACCTAGGTACCCAAAGTGTCATTGTGGCCTCCTGTTAGGATGTGGGCATATAGGGGCCAGATAAGAAATGAAGTTCTGGCCCAGATAAGGCTCATATTGGGTCAACAGACACTCTCTGCCTGCATTGGTCATTTCTCTCATTTCTGAATACAAAACAATATATATTACTCTCATTTCTGAATATAAAAATATGAACATACTTTAGAGTTGGAGTAACCCCACGTTGATCATTTGGGCTAGGGTTTATTATAGAATTATTGTACTGGAAAAAGCCAAGTGGTTGTTTCTGAAACTGCTACCCATTCCCCAACCAAGAGTACTCAGAAAAAAATTTTTGCATCTCAGTGGGAGTGGAAAGGTTAATATCAATCTTAAAGATGAAAAGAATGCAAAGGTGGTAGACATGATTATCCCCCACCTTTATCTCACCAGCTCTCTACAAAGCCAGGCAGACTTTGAAGAATGACAGTTAACTACTGCAGAGTCAACCAAGTAGTAACCCCAGTTGCAGCTACAATGCTATATGCAGTATATTTTCTGTAACAGATTAATATGACCTCAGGTACATAATGTGTAGTCATTGATTTGGTAAATGCATTCTTTTCCATCCCTCTTAGAAAGGAGGAACAAAAGCATGAAAAGATACACAAAGGTTTCTATTTCTGGTTGTTTCCCAGGGGCTATGTTATCTCTCCTGCCCCCTATCATATTATAGTCAGAAGAGATGTGGACTAAAGGTACAATTCTAAGGGTGTTATATTGGTTCACTCTACTGATAATGTATTATTCAGACCACATGAACAAAATATGATATGTTGGAGGCCTTGTTAGGATACATTTTCTACAGAAGCAGGGAAATATATTCAATTAAGATGTAAATGGAAAGGTAGGGCTGCCACAAAGGTTTTTTGGCCTCTTTTTTCTAAGACATCAGCGACAAAAGGAGTCACTACCCTGGCAGAAGTTAATGGTTCCAATATATCTTCAATGATATATTCTTCAATGAAGAATTATTCTTCAATAATATTCTTCAATGAAGAATTATTATAATTCTATCAGATCCACCAAGATACCAGATTGGATGGGTCCAGCAACAGTGCCTCACAAGATGTGTGTGGTATGTTCAGCATTGGACATGTGCAGGACTAGAGGGCAAATAAGCTTTCTGAGTAGGTGGCCCACATGTTCCTGTCATCCATCTCAACCGCACTAGCACCTATCTTTGAGCTCATCCTTGTGACTATAGGAGTGTGTGATAATTGTGTTTGGTGGAGTTTCCTTATGACTAATTGACAGAGGAGGAAAAATACTGAGTTTGGATTATTTGGGTTAAGTATCATGGTATGTTAGTAAAGGCTGAAAATGGATGGTGGCTATCTTAGAATTCCTCTCTGATGTGATCCTGGCATTAGTAGTCAAGGGAATTCCATCCAATGGGCAGAGTTTTGAATGGTACATCTAGTTAGGTGCATTAGTTATCTATATGGCTACAGGTAAAAATATATATAGTACATTTAGGGTAATGATGAATGTCATGTCTGGTTTTTAGGGAACTAGAAGAAAAAAGATTGGGCCAGACATGGTGGCTAACACCTGTAATCCCAGGACTTTGGAAGGCCAAGGCAGGTGGATCACTTGAGGTCAGGAACTCCAGATCAGCCTGGTCAACATGGTGAAACCAGTTCTCTACTAAAACTACAAAAAAAAGAGAGAAAAAATTAGCCAGGCATGGTGGCATGTGCCTGTAGTCCCAGCTACATAGGGGGCTGAGGCAAAAGAACTGCTTGAACCTAGGAGGCGGTGGTTGCGGTGAGCTGAGATTGCACCACTGTACTCCAACCCGGGCAACACAGTGAAACTGTGTCTCAAAAAAACAAAAAAAAAAAAAAAAAAAAGAAAGAAAAAGAAAAAAGAAAGAAAGGAAAGAAAAATGATTGGAAGATTGAAAACAAAGAGGTCTGGGAAAGAGTCATGTGGATGGACCTATAAGAGTGGGAAGAAAGTCCAAAGATCTCTGTTGTACACATTAAAATCCATTATAGAACATTCACCATGGAAAAGGCAATGAACAAATAAGCAGACAGAATGACCTTGCTGGTTTATATTAACCAGCCTCCATCATTAGCTACCCCAGTGCTGGCAGGATGGACTCATGAACAAGGTAAACATAGCAGCAGAGATGGAGGCTATCTATGCCTAACAGCATGGTCTCTCCCCGCTCAGTGGCACCTGGCTATAACTGAATGTCCAACTTACTTGCAACAAAAATTAATATTGAGTATTGATACGGTAACACATCATGAAGGGACCAATCCCATCAGTGGCAAGTGATTCATCTTGAATCACTAGAATTAACAAATATTCTGGTGTGGGTTTGCCTCTTCTGCTCACAGGACTCAGCTAGTACTATTATCCAAGAACATACAGAATCACTGATCCACTGACATAGGATCTGGCATAACTTCACATAGGTTCAAAGAAGGTGTAGCAGTGAGCACATGACCATGGGATCCACTGGTTCTATCACACGCTTAGCCACCAGGAGCATGCTGGCCAGATAGAGCATAGCTTTGAAAGCATAGCTAAAGTGCCAACTTACATATGATACCCTGAAACAATGGGGTGTCATCCTCCAGAGCAAAGTATAAACACCCTAAAACAATAATTATTATATAGTGTTTGTTTCCTAGTATGCAAGTATACATGCCTGGGAACAAAGTATAAGTAGCTCTGAATTCCCTCACTCCTAGTGATCCACATAGGGAAAGATGTGCTTTCTGTGTACCCTCTTGATTCTAGGCTCTGTGAGTCCAAAAGTCTTTGTTCCTAGAAGAACATTTTCACCATGACAAATACGGAGTCCCTGTAAACGGAAAGGTAGGGCTGCCACACAGATTTTTTCGCCTCCTTTTTCTGACATCAGCAGACAAGAAGAGGAGTCACCACCCTGGCAGAAGTTGATGGTTCCGATATCAAGAGAAGGTAAGGCTGCTGTTACACAGTGGGGACAGGGAAAAGTGGTTTGTCACTCATGTTATCCATTAGGTTGTCTCTTGCTTCTTGCTTCTCCTCAGTACAATCTTTTTATTTTTATTTTTATTTATTTTTATTTATTTATTTTTTAGACTGAGTCTCACTCTGTGTCTCCCAGGCTGGAATGCAGTATGCAGTGGCATGATCTCAGCTCACTACAACCTCTGCCTCCCAGGTTCAAGCAATTCTCATGCCTCAGCCTCCTGAGTAGCTGGGATTACAGGCACCCGCCACCACACCTGGCTAATTTTTGTGGTTTTAGTAGAGATGGGGTTTCACTGTGTTGTCCAGGCTAGTCTTGAACTCCTGACCTCAAATGATTCACCTGCCTCAGTCTCCCAAAGTGCTGGGATTATAGGTGTGAGCCATGGCACTCAGCCTCCTCGGTACAATCTTTATTATTAAATGGACAAGTGCAACAGCCACAATCTGAGAGGAACATAGTTACCAGAGTGTTTTGGTCACCTACCAGGTAAACTACCTAAATGATCACAGATGATAGTAAAGGATGAGGGGAATCTAAAATGGATAGTAGAGGAGAGAGACAGTAAATATCCTTTATGACTTTAAGATATGCTACAACACTAGGAACTGTAAATCTTTTTACTAATCTATTCTTATAAATTTCCTCAGGAAGAAAGGAAATTATAAATATTCCTCTGGAATAGTTAATTCCGTTTCTTACTATACCAAACAAGCAGGAGAGTAGGTAGCTGATGTCTCTTAATTGAGCCTGTCTCTGGGAATTTTCCTTGGTCAAAAAGTTGCCTCACAGAAGGTTACATTCCTTCCACCTCATGCCCCTTACATCAAGGCAAAGCAATTCTTAAGGACTGTCCCATCCCTTGAGCTCCTGAGAGGATCAGCTGGAGCCTCTCTTGTAACTGCACCACAGCTCAACTACTCTGCCTAGCCCTATTTCTTTAACTTCTCTTGAGTGTTATTCCTGAAAGCACAACTTACTAAAATTCTTGCTTAAAAATCCCAGAGTAACCTTATGTCTGATACCCTCTATTGTTCACTCCACCTCAGCCAATCTGGCTCTCTTGCTGTTTCCTCTACCAGGAACACTCTTCCTTAGATATGCAGAGGGCTAACTCCTTCATCTCCTTCAGATCTTGGCCAAAATGTCACCAGACTTACACCATCTTATTTATATTGAAGTTAGCCCCCTCTCATGCCAGGACTTCTCATCTCTCTACCCTGATTTTCTTCTTTTTCTTCCTCTCCTTTCCCTTTTTAAAATCACAGTGCTTATCAACTTCCATTCCAGTTTATGTATTTATTTATTCTGCTTAATTCTTTTCTTTGTTTTTGTTTATTTTATTTATTTATTTATTTATTTTTGATTCAGTCTCCCTTGGAACATTAGCTGTATGAGAACAGGGGTCTTTACCTTTTATTGCCCTTGTTATATCCTGAGCATCTGAAACTATGTCTGGCCTAGACTAGTCAACATTTTTGTTTATGTACAAGAGCTCCTACAGGGTAAGTCCTTTGAAGCTGCTGGGCCAATGTGTGTATCATTTTCAGGTTTACCATATATTTCAACTTTACTATATAATTCAAAATTGCTTTTTTAGATGAGTGTACCAATTTATAGTCCCAGCAACTATGTATGAGAATCTCAAAATTTTCACATTCTTGTCAGTGTTGGTATAAAATGATTTACAATTTGCCTTTATTTAATTGCTAATGATTAACTATATATGCTTATGTTTATTGGTCATTCAAGATTCCTCTCTGGGAATTGCCTGTGCATATTTTTTGCCTTTTTTTTTTTTTTTTCTACATGATTGTTGACTTCTTCGCTCTTACTCATTTGGAGATGTTAATTATATATTCAGTGGACTGATCCTTTGTTGATGGTATGTGTTGCAAATATCTTCTCCCAACCTTTTAATTTAACTGTCTTTTCCATTAGTTTCTAGTATCTTTTGATATAGTTTTAATTTTTAATGAGGTCAAATTTATTTATTGTTTTCCTTATAGTTTGTATGTTTGTGCAGTTTAAAAGAAATCTTGCTTTACTTGAGCTCATAAAAAATGATTCTATAGAAGCAAACTTGTGAATAGAAAAAAGAGCAATGATTCTAAATTTTCTTTTAAAAGTCTGAAAGTTTGCTTACTGGACTTGATTTTTTGTGCAACATATAAAGTAGAAACCCAATTTTATTTTTTTTCCATTTAGATATCCAAATATTACAGTACTATTTGTCAAGTAGCTCCTTTCTTCCTCACCGATTTGTAATGCAATTTCCATCATATATCAAGCAGCCACACATACATGTTTGTTGCTCAGTCCTCAGTTCTGTTTCACTGGTCTATTTGTAGTTGTGCAAATACTATATTGTCTTAGCTGCTATGAATTTATAATAAATTATATAGGGCAAGTTTCTGCAGCTCCTTCATTTGTTTTAAAAATGGATTCATCACTCTTTAATTATTCCATATAAATTTAAAATCAACTAGTCAAGTTCCACCGAGCATAATTGGAATCTTGATTTGCTTTGTACTGAATTTGTGTATTATTTTAGGAAGGAATTATATCTTTATGATATTGAGTTCTCATATATATAGACATGGTATATATTTCACATATTTATCCTTAATGAATAAAATTTCTAATGTATCTTTTGTGTATTCAGGTATCTTTTGTGTTTCTTTGCTTCTGTGATAGCTGTCTTTTAAAAATTATATTTTTATAATTTTGATGAAGAATGTGATTGTGAACATGAATTTTTTAAAAAGTCCAGCCACCTTGCTAAACTCTCTTATTAATCATCGTAATTTGAGTGTTAGATTATCTTGGATTTTCTATGTAAACCACGCAGCATACTCCTTAAAATTCATGTATTTAGAATTCATATTTTAATTAGGCAATGCAATCAACTCTAAAATTAAAAGTACATTTAAAACATGTACCCTAACACTTTCCTTCTCATTCTTGTCCCCCTTTTCACTCAGTTTCTGACCGTTCACCTCTCATAGGTAACCACGATTATTAATTTTCCGATTTTTCCAGAGCTTCTTTGTGCCACACAGGCAAGCATAGTTTAGATTCTTTTTACTCTCTTCTATTCGCAAATATAGCAAATTATGGAAAGAGTTCTGCACCTTGCCTTTCTCCCTTAGTTATAGCTGGAAAAATAAAAAAATGAAAAGCCTCTTTAATAGCAAAAGGGGAGGGGAAACGAAGTGTCGAGCTAGCAAACGACAGAGTCTATCAGGGAGGTGGCTAGAGAGGCCCGGAAGTGGCTTCTGTGCCCCGCCTTGCGGGTGGTTTGCTAGTTTCGAGCACTTTGTGAGTATGGGGTGAGTAGCGGACGCCAGTTGGGCGTCCGCCTTCCACTGTGGGGTTAAATCTCATCCCGCGGCTCTCCTCCTGTCGGTCCTGCAGTTTTTTTGTCCCCTGGTAGAGGTGCGTTTGCAGGGGTGTGTGTGTGTGTGTGTGTGTGAATTTGTGGAGAGAGGCCCTTCCCTCCCCAATTCCTGCAGCCTCGGCTCCCAAGGACGGAGACCCCTGCGAGAAGCCGTGGGGGAAGGAGGGGCGCTCTGCGTCTGAACGAAGTGGTGCTCGGCGTTCCCTCGTAGAGCCCAATATGAGTGTCCCTTGTTTAGAGCCGTTACCGAGTGTCTGGGTCGGTTCTTGAGGGTGTCTGGAGACAGGATGCATGGGTCACATAGACAAGCCTCGAAAATGGGAGCCGTTACATTTTTGCACTGCCTGGTAACAAGGTCAGTTTCAAGGTCTTTAAATTATTCTGTGGTACTGGCCAAGAGCCGGAACGTTGGAGTCAGATTACCTGATTCGAATCCTGCCTCTGCCACTTATTGGCTTGTGTGACTTTTCACTAGTTCCTAACCTCTCTCTGCCTCATTTTACTATTTTGCAAAATGGGGATAATATTCCTTAACTCACTGGGTTGTTGTGAGGATTGAATGCATTAATATGTGTAAGGTGCAGAGTAAGCATGATTTAAAGATTTGCTTTTATTAGTAGTACCATTATTATTTATAACTATGATGACACATTATCTTTACTGGTTTTTGTACGGTTGCTTTCAATTTTAGTGTCATTCATCAATTCACTTTGTAATGGATTATTTCTATATTTTAGGAGGGAAAAATAAGATACTCTGAAAAAGAGCCTATCCCAAAGCAAAGACCAAAACTGGTTTGTGTTGTACGTTGTGATACTCAAACTCCCAAAGGCTTTAAGATTCGGGGGTACCTTTTCCTTGGCTGGAGAGTAGGAGGAACAATAGAAGTTTGTAATAGTGAAAAAGGACGAGGACCCCTGGTTTTAGCAAAAATCTGGTGTCCTGCTTAGTGCTGGAGATGCACCAGTTTTTGAGCTTCCAGGAACGCCCTAGCCTGAAACTGGCTTCATACTAACACCCTTCATTTCAACCCAACTTCGACAGGGTTAACTCTCTTTTCTAGACTTGTAACTCTTTTCTGTTAATGAGAAACTTTCCTTTCCTTATCGTCAGTATATTTACTGATTTGATAAATAATTTGGGTTTGCAACCAATTTCCCAATCTTGTGCCTTCCCACTGTGATCAATTTGGCTCAGATCCAAGTAGCGTCCAGGTAGTGAAACCTAAATGGAGTTTGTGGAATAAATGATATAAATGTATCAGTGTTGTTTACCTGCCATAGACTTCCTCCCTTTCCCACCGTGGACACCCTCCTCATTCCACTTGGGCTCCAGATTCACTCTGGGTTGGGCTATGGCTCTCTCTTGCCTTCTTTGACCCTACCTTAATGCTTTTTGACTGTATTATTCAGGAAGAAAGGAAGTTAGGACTTTGTTCAATTTTCTAAAATTTTGGAGAGAAATTTAAACACATTTAATTGTAGAGAGAATGTTACAGTGAACACCAATATAACCATGACTCGGCTTCAGCCATCATCTTCTGGTCATTTTCATTCTTCTTTTCCCTCCTTTCCCCTGTCTTTCCTTCCCTTCTCCTCCTCCTTCCCTTCTGTCTTCCTCCTTCCCTTTTACTTGTTCCCTCTTTCCCTCTCTCCTTTTTTTCCCTCTCCCTCCTTTGTCTTCCTTTCCCTCCCTCCCTCTCCCCCTCTTTCTTTATTTCTTTTTTTTCCTCATTACATCCCTCCTCTCTTTCATTTTATAACAAATTGCAGATGGAAACATTTTAATTCACTCACAAGTACAAGTACTTCAGTGTCAATTTCTTATATATAAGGACTTTTATCTTGATATAATCATAGTATCATCACACGCAACAAAATTGACTAATTCCTTGATATCATTATCTTGATTTTCAAATAATTGTCTCAAATATTTTTACAGTTTTTTTTTTTTTTTTTACAGTCTTTTTACAGTTGTTTTCAGTGGGGTCCAAATATGGTTCACCATTTGCATTTATTTGATAAGTCTGTTCAGTCTCCTAATCTATTGACTGTTCCCATTCCCTCCCACTCCTTTTGGTAAAAATACCATTTATTTGTTGAGGAACTTGAACCTTCTGTTTTATAAAATGCCTCACATTCTGGATTTGGTCGATTGCTTCTTTTTAGTATCTTTAACTTATTAGATCTCAAACTCAGCTGCACATTAGAATCACCTAGAAAGTTTTAAAAGTTATTGATGCTGAGTCCCATCCCCAGAGAGTGATTTAATTGATTTTTTTTTTTCATTGCTATCTCCACCTCCCAGGCTCAAGTGATTCTCATGCCACAGCCTCCCAAGTAGCTGGGATTACAGGTGTGTACCACCACGCCCAGCTAATTTTTGTATTTTCAGTAGAGACAGGGTTTCGTCATATTGGCCAGACTGTTCTTGAACTCCTGACTCCAGGCAATCTGCCTCAGCCTCCCAAAGTGCTGGGATTACAGGTGTGAGCCACTGCACCCAGCCTGATTGATCTTGATTGTACCCAAGGCATTAGGAGTTTTAAAAGTTCCCTAGTGATTCTAATATGTAACAAAGTTTGAAAGCCTTTAATATAATTTTTTCCTATATTTTGCCTGTACACTGGTATTTGGATCTAAAGACTAGATTAGATTTAGGGTCACTTATTTTGGTATTATTAGCTCATGTAGCAGTGCCCCAGATCTCTTGTGGCAGCTTATTAGGAGGAAGTGTTTTCTGGTACTTTTCATTTGTAACAATCAATGGGTTCTCTCAGTTTCCTAATTTCCTTCTATTCCCTACCATCCTTTGAACTATAGAGAGTTGGCCTGAGGAATAGAGGTTCAGGATACAGATTTGGAATTGTTTTTCCCTTTGTAACCTCTACCAGCCTTACTTTTTTTTTTGAGACGGTCTTGCTCTGTTGCCAGGCTGGAGTGCAATGGCACGATCTTGGCTCACTGCAACCTCTGTCTCCCAGGTTCAAGCAATTCTGCTGCCTCAGCCTCCCAAGTAGCTGGGACTACAGGCGCCTGCCACCACGCATGCCCAGCTAATTTTTGTATTTTTAGTGGAGACGGGGTTTCACCATGTTGGCCAGGATGGTCTCGATCTCTTGACTTTGTGATGCGCCCACCTTGGCCTCGCAAAGTGTTGGGATTACAGGCGTGAGCCACCGCGCCCGGCGCAGCCTTACATTTTCTAGCCTCTCCATTCCACTGAGTAAAGACAGACTTACTGACATCTGAGTCCAGTCAAATAATTTTGCAGTCACTCACTTCTAGTTTAAAATCTAGTCCCAGCTGGTTCACAGGAATCTCAGGTTTCCCTTCCCTCTTAGATCAGGCCCAGGTCTCATGGCTTCTGGGATAGGCTGTCTTTCAGAATATCTTACTTTTCCCTCCTAAAATATAGAAATCATCCATTACAAAGTAATGACTCTGAGGAAACCTGGTGGCTGGTGCTATTGTTTCTAGAGAATACCATACTGAGGAAGGAGTAGATTAGGAAGCAAGAAAATCAGTTTGATTTGGGGCATATTGAATTGGATTTGTTTGCAAGATTTCCATATAGGACTATCTGGGAGGCAGCTCAGGATAGGCATCAGGAGTCTACAGCCTAGAAATAGAAGTTAAAACCTTGCAAGTGATTAAACATAGCTCTGGGGAAGACTGTGGATAGAGAAAAGAAAAGGTCAAGAACAGAACCACCAGGCCTACTCTTATTTAAAAAAAGAAAGACCAGTGAATTATACTATTAGCCAATATGTATATGGTACTTACCACTGTCATGCCAAGTGTCAGGTTCCAGCCCATACTGAGGTCCGAGGGGAGTTGTTGGATAGGTGGCAGATAGTTGAAAGAACACTTGGGGCTGTAGACAGGTAAAATATGATTTTAGTCAGCAGCAGCTACTGCAGCTCTCACACTGTCTGCCTCTGTCTCGGGTGCCTCCTCCGACCACAGCCCTTCTCAGCAACCGGCTCTGTGGCTTTTGCCACTCCCACACTTACAGCTGTACTCCTTGGCACACTTGTTAATTCCTGGCTCCCCTCTGTCGGTCTGCAAGACAGCCAGTTCTCTCTTCCAAGGTCAGCAGTTTTTCCCTCTCTCTCTGGGCATGAGTCCTATGTACAGTGTCAGCAGGGCAGTTATACCATTTACACACAATAGTGGCTGTGAGCCAAGTATGAGCTTACACAAACAGGTTATATAACAAGTGGAGTGGTGCGCCTGCGTTCGAGACTCGCTGAGTCACACTGGCCTGCATATCTGCCTCAGCCTGTTCTTGACCAAAGCACATCCATTTTTACCTTACACTCCACCCCCTTGGCCAAGGGAGACATAAGTTTTTAGGTACACAGGCCCAATATATAGGTTTGGCACGCAGGCCTGACATATACACTTTAGGCACCCAGGGCTGATACATACACACAGGCTTGACACGTAAGTCTGACACATAGGCTCTGGGCACACAGGCCCAGTGTATACATAGAGGCTTGACACATAAGCTGTAGGCACTTGGGCCACAGTAGTAATACAGGGAGCAATAATTTCAGGTTATAGTAGGCAACCACCCCATGGTGATGTTACCCCGATGTTGCTTTATATATTAAGCCAGGTTTTTTGCTTCCCTACCTTTAGCGGCATTGGGGCAGGCAACAACAGGTTACCGTTTGTCCCCATACCTGGTTAGAGGAAGTCATCCTTTCTCCCATAGGTCTGGCCACATGGCCTGGCCCTACATGGGTCAGTGACTAACCACTTCTGTAACTTCTAGGTAGTTAGCCACAAGGTTAAGCCTTGATAAACTGCCCAGCTATTGGTGCAGATTACCATAGGTGTCACCTTCTTGGTGATCATCATTTACATTGCCCTGAGTTCAGCTTATTAGCTACTTTGTCCACACCTGGTATCAAACCGTAGGGTGTCAGTACTAGGCTGGGCTTCAACAGCAGTCCAGGCAGCAGTAGCACCCTGGCTAGACCTATCTGTGTACCACGCCCTATTGGGAATGCAGGGATGCCCTTCCTTAAAAGATGAAGGCTCAGGGTCTAGGGGTGCCTCAGGTCCCATAGCCTTATCTTGCATTAGGATAGTAGGTACTAAGACTTCTTGTAATTGTGCTGCTAAGGGACTTGACTTAGCATACTTTGCTGTTCCGTGTAGGCTTAGGCACCCCACTTTGCAAAAGTGGATGTCTGTGCCATCCCAGTGTGCAGGTTGTTACCTATGAGCATACCTACCCTACTGTTGGGTAAGTCATGCACACAACGACTGTAGCCCGTCCTGCCAGGCTGTCATGAGTCTAAAGGGCAGCATATGCAGTTACTAACTCCTCTGTCAAGGAATACCGGAGCTCAGCTCCCTTTCAAAGTTGGGATGAAAAGTCTACTGGCATTCTAAAGAGCTCTGTGCAATGCCATAAGCCCCAGTCAAAAATATCTGTGGTCACATGCACATCAAGTTTAAATGGATGCCCCTGATCAGCTACCCATAGGGCTTGTGCCTGCTGAATAGCCTGTTTGGCTGCCAGGAAGGTGGTTTCAGCCGCATCATCCCAATTCCAGGCAAGAGGCTGCGTTGCTGCTTCTAAATCTGTAAGAGAATCAGAGGTTAATATAATAACATCATTAATAAGATCATGACATATGTTGGGGCTATGCATATATCCCTGCAGCAACACTGTGAAAGTCCATCATCATCCTCCCATGAAGGCAAAGTGTTCCTGGCTCTCTGGAGCAATGTCCATTAAGAGGAATGCATTGGCCAAGTCCACCACACAGTGGCACCATCCCAGTTCTGTTGTCAGGTGGTCTATCAAATCCATGATAGATGGCACAGCTGCCAAGCTGTGCAAAACATCCACCCCAGCCTGTCCTCAGGCATGGGAGAGACATACACAGTGCATAAGCGGGGAGCCAAGCGGCCGATGCCAAGGTCCGAAGGTACAGGTTTCACTTTCACTGACCAGCTTTCATAACTGTCAATAAATGCAGCTCTGCCCGGAAACTGATTCAGGTTTAGGGACCAGTAGATTGCCGAGTCCACATATGGCGTTTGGTTGTCCGTTGTCCCCCTAAGTCCGGCACCTTGGCCAGTTCCCAATCAAACAGGAAAGGCTTTACATTTCTGCCTGACTGCAGCAGGTAATCTTTGAGCTGGAACGCTCCGGCGGGACCGAGTCACCCAGCAATGTCCTTTTCACAAATGACTTGCACAAGTCTGTATACGACTGCCATCTACTGACAGTTTCTGGTATTTCACTGGCATCAGTCCACACTGTAATTAAAGAAGCCAGCTTTTCCATCTCAGAGGCGGAGCAGGAAATGGATCAGCTCCTTTGTCCCAGAGAGAGAGAATTCAGGCAGGGAGGGGCTCCCCCAGATGCTACTGGCACTGCTTACATAACTCCCGCAACTCAGTGGGGGTACAAACACTATATGAAATGTGCTTCACTATGGTAGGGGGTCTCTAGGCCCACCCTTGGGGCCCAGTGGCTGTTCATGCTCTATTTTCTGGCAGACCACTGGGTGAGCCTGTAATGGAGGTTCTTCCTCCTCCCTGCGTTGCGTCCAGCAGAGACTGGGCATGCACTTCTTGCAGCACAGTCACAAATGCCCATCTGACTCTGTTGGCAAAGGCACACTCCTCAGTGCTGTGCACTTCCAGGTGCTTCAGCTCCTTCTCCACACTTGTGGAGGGCCTGTCCAGTGTCGCCCATGTTTCCACCAGAGCCCATCCTCGCACCACGGCTGCCACTGGGTGCCACAGCTCATGCTGTGGCTGCATAGCCGGCCCGGGAGCCTGGGAGCTGGAGACCCACTCACCTCATCCTGCCCACTATGCCAAATGTCAGGTTCAAGCCCCAGCTGAGGTCTGAGGGGAGTAGGTGGATGCGGGGGCAGGGAGCTGGAAGAACACTCGAGAGACAGCAGGTAGATGGGACATGGCTTTACTCAGCAGCTCTTTCACAGTGTCAGTGCTGCATTTATACACCTCACAACAGTGTCTTAGAGCCAGGTGATGAGCCTCCCCAGGTTATGGCTACATAACTGTGATTGTATAATGCACGGAATTGTGTGCCTGCGCTCCAATCCCACTGAGTCATGCAGGATGTTTACCTTGGCCTATGCCTGCCTGGCTGCAGCACAGCCATGTTCCTTATGTCCACATACCAGGCACTGTTATACGGACGTTATACACTCACTTAATGCTTACAATGGCCCTATCTACTATCACTATCCCTATTACAGATAAGGAAAGGGAGGCACAGAGCTAGTAGGTAGTAAAACCAGGATGATGACGACCTCAGGAAACCTGGGTTCAGAACACTTAACCAGATTATGATGGGAGGTGAGAAGAACCAGGAAGGAGGAAAGCAGGAGAAGGAAGGTTCTTGAAACAAAGGACAAGTGAGTTTCTGGAAGTGGGCAGTATCCTCAGCCCAGTTGCCTGATAAGAGGCCATGGAAAATGGGAATTGAGGGAAGTCTCTTTGGTTACTTCTGCAGGCGAAATCTTAGTGGTGTTGGCAATTTGCAGCCTACAGTGTGTGGAAGGCTTAGTAGGAGGTGAGGACTAGAATCAGGGACTGAGGGCTTTTTTTCAAGTTCAGTCTTGAAAGGGAAGAAAGAGAGTGGCAGACTGAGGAGGTGGCGAAGACCAGGGGCAGCCTGTGCTCTCTCCAGGGCAAGGGCTTGGTGATGTTTTCAGCTTCCTTGATGTTTCTGAAACTGAAGGGCCTCCAGCCCATGGATCAGAAGAACCTGCAGAAACCCTACTTTCAGCTGACTTTTAATGTGAATATTTTGCCAGTTTTTTGGGCAAGTGTCACATCAGATATAACTGAAGGTCTCACTAGCAGGCAGCCAAGGTTTGTTAATTCAGTCCTATTTCTTTTGGTCCAGGGCCTTCTATCCTTCTTCTTCCCCTCACTGCAGTACCTTGACCACAGATAAGACCTGGTACAGCCATCCTTCATTATCTATGGGGGATTCATTCCAGGATCTCCACTGATACCAAAAGTTGTGGATGCTCGAGACTTACATAAAATGGCATATGGTATTTGCCTATAACCTACACACATCCTCCTGTATACTTTTTTTTTAAAGAGATGGAGTCTCTACACTGTTACCCAGGCTGGAGTACAGCAGCACAATCATAGCTTACTGCATCCTTGAACTCCTGGGCTCTCAGGTGATCCTCCTGCCTCTTCCTCCTGAGTAGCTGGGACTGCAGTAGTGTGGCACCAGGCTCAGCTTCTCTTGTACACTTTAAATCATCTCTAGATTACTTATAAACCAAATACAATATAAATGCTTTGTAAATCCTTGTTATATTGTATTTTTATTTGTATTTTTTAATTGTTGTTTTTGTTATTTTTTTCCCAGATATTTTCCAGCTGTGGTTAATTGAACCTCTTGATGCAGAACCTGCAGATATAGAATCAATTGTATTAGTTTTCTATTGCTGTATAACATTTACCTCAAATTTATCAGCTTAAAACAAAATCTGGGCTGGGTGCAGTGGCTCATGTCTTTAATCCCAGCACTTTGGGAGGCCGAGGCAGATCTTTTGAGGTCAGGAGTTCAAGATCAGCCTGGTGAACATAGTGAAACCCCATCTCTACTAAAAATACAAAAATTAGCTGGGCATGGTGGTACACGCCTATAATCCCAGCTACTTGGGAGGCTGAAGCAGGAGAATCTTTTGAACATGGGAGGTGGAGGTTGCAGTGAGCTGAGATCATGCCATTGCGCTCCAGCCTGGGCGACAGGGCGAGACTCTGTCTCAAAATAAACAAGCAAAAAAAAGAAAAAATCAGCTTGTTTGTTCCAGTTCTCTAGGTCAGAAGGCCAGGCAGGCTCAGCTGAGTTCAGTATTAGGGTCTTCCCAGGCCAAAGCCAAAGAGTTGGTAGGGCTGGGCTCTTATCTGGAAGCTCTGAGAGGAATCTACTTATGAGGTCATTGAGGTTGTCGGTAGAATTCAGCTCCTTGGGATCAGTCCAGTCAGTCTGGACTTGCTATCTCATATTGAAAATCCTGAGGATTAGGGCAGGAAATCGTTAGAGTCGTCTTAGAATTTAGACAACCACAGACCTGCTTGTTAATGGGATAACTCTGAGCAAGTCACTGAGAGGAGCTTCCTAGAGAGACCAGGAAGTGCCCTGGGTCCTCACCAATTTCAGTTTTTTTCCTGATTAGTCCGGGGCTTGGGAATGTCCAGGATCACCCCAGGACATCCTTTGGAACCTTACTGTGGGATTCAGGCTTGGAGTGGTGTAGAGGATTAAGCTGCAGAACCATTGAACGTGGAGAAATTTCTGCAGCAGTTCCCCAGAGATGTCTCTGGGCCCCTGGGCAGGAGAGAAGGGACTACTTGCAAGTTTACTGGTTAATAATTATTTCCCACCTTTCAGGAATCTTCTGCAGAAATAGCGCTGGAAGCTAGAGTGAGGCCTGAGTACTGCCTTGGCCCAGGATGGCTAGAGAATTAAGTGAAAGCACAGCCCTGGATGCCCAGCCTACAGAAGACAAGATGGAGCTTCTGGTCATAAAGGTGGAGGAAGAAGAGGCCGGTTTTCCCAGTAGCCCAGATCTGGGCTCTGAGGGCTCCCGCGAGCGCTTCCGAGGCTTCCGCTACCCGGAGGCTGCAGGTCCCCGCGAGGCGCTGAGCCGGCTCCGAGAGCTCTGCCGACAGTGGCTGCAGCCTGAGATGCACAGCAAGGAGCAGATCCTGGAGCTGCTGGTGCTGGAGCAGTTCCTGACCATCCTGCCTGGGAAACTGCAGAGCTGGGTGCGGGAGCAGCATCCAGAGAGCGGGGAGGAGGTGGTGGTGCTGTTGGAGTATTTGGAGAGGCAACTGGATGAGCCGGCGCCGCAGGTAGAAAGAACTTAGTATCTGAGCGCTGTGGTCTGTTTCCTCCTGAAATCTCAACATCGGAGTGAGGGGCATTCCTTTAAGATCCGGGAGTTCTCCATCTCTTTTTGTACCGTGAACCTCCTTGGCAGTAAGGTGAAGTCCCCAGACTCCTTCTCAGAATACTTTTTTTAAAATACATAAACCATTAAGGGTTACAAAAGAACACAATCATATCAACATACAGTTAGTAAAGTATTAAATTTGTATTAAAGTCATATATGTGTTTTTTTAAATTAGTACACTAAATAAGACCTAGGGACAGGGCTTATAACTGTGATAAGTATCTATTTGCCTGGTTGTAATGTGATGTAAAAACATATACAGGTTCTATTGGTGACAAAGTCCTGGGTCCTGCTTATGCTACTTTGATTTGTTGCTTCCATTCATAATTGAAGGAAATACTTTCTCTTAAAGACCAGTTAAAAATAAGATTAGTTTTTGTCCTGTTCAAGTTCATGGACTCCGTGGGAAGGAGTTCATGGACCACTGGTTATGAACCTATGGTAGAAAATGGGCCTACTTTTACCTCCGTGTTCTTCCCTGTTTTATGAGACTGTGTCCTCTTTGCATCATCCTGTGTCCCTGTGCACACACCCTCAGAGGACCTGTGTGGCGAGAGCCTTCTAAATGGTGAGCTGGATACCAAGGTTCTTGACTCGGGTCTATTGCACCCAAGCCCTGTAACGGTGGAAAGTCAGTGCAAGTCTCTTACCTTCATTCTTTATAAAGGATGTGGGAAATTCTGAGCTGCACATGAGAAAGTAACTTGAAAACTGTAATTTTATAATACTGTAAATGTCTGGAAGTAAACCTGCATTTAATGAGGACATATCATATGCCAGGCCATGTTAGGTGATTTCACATACTGTGATGTTATTTGGGTCCCCCAAATGCTGTAAACTAGAGATTATAATCCCCTTTTCAGATAATAAAAAGTATCAATATTCTCTGAGAATTTTGCACCAGTTTCCAATGGGTTTTCATAAAACACAAATGTATATATGAAGTAGCATAGAGTAATGGTAAGAACATGTGCTTTGGCATCATTCTACCTGAGCTCCCATCCTAGCATTGCCATTTGTTAGCTGCTTAAACTGGCTATGCCTTCATTTCCCTATCAGTAAAATGAGTATAATAATACCTCCCTTATAAGATTGTTGTTTTCTGTGTTAAATGAGTTAACATTTATAATGATCTTGGAAATAGTGCCAGCCACCTAGGTAATTCTATGGAAGTGTTTGATGAATAAATGAAAATAAGAACAAATGATTTCTAGGTTTCAGGTGTTGACCAGGGGCAAGAACTGCTCTGTTGCAAGATGGCATTGTTGACACCAGCCCCAGAGTCACAAAGTAGCCAATTTCAGCTAATGAAGGCTCTGCTCAAGCATGAATCTCTGGGATGCCAGCCCTTACAAGACAGAGGTAAGGATTATTTTCTAGGCAGTATGAATTCTGCAGACTTCATCCAATTTCATTTAAGGATAGCCAACAAAATTCATGGGTGTATATGCCCATGACAGATCAACTCTCATTTAAGACTGAGACTAAAAGGAGTATTTCCAACATAATGATGGAAAACTTTTTCGACCAAGACTGGACATAGTATATAAGATATTAGTAAAACTTAGGTTTGGAAAGAATTGGTTCTTGTTTGGATTTTGTTTTGTTGTGTTGGTTTTTGTTTTCTTGAGACAGGTCTTGCTGTTTCACCAAGGCTGGAGTGTAGTGGCACGATCTCAGCTCACTGCAGCCTCCACCTCCTGGGCTCAAACGATCCTCTCACCTCAGCCTCCTGAGTAGCTGGGACTATAGGTGTGCACCACCATGCCTGGCTAATTTTTTAAAAAAATTTTTGTGGATATGAGGTCTCACCATGTTGCCCAGGCTGGTCTCAAACTCTTGGGCTCAAGTGATCCTTTTGCCTCGGCCCCCCAAGGTGCTGGGATTATAGGTGTAAGCTACCACATTGTGTATACCAGCTACTTGTCTTTGTTCTTCTTTGTTTAACTTGTAATTATGGAGGCCTCCAGTGTGGTGGCCAGTTAGCTCTGGGGATGGAACGGTCAGTGAGACTGTTCTTGTTCCAGTGGAGCTTACATTTAAGTGGGGAAGATGGCAAATAAACACATTAATAATACAATTCGTATGACAGTGGGAAGTCCTATGCAGAAAGTAAACAGAATTTGTAAAGCCAACCAGCCAATCTCATAAATTATAGGACTATTGCAAATTAAAGGGTATAAATCTTCTAAATCCTGGGTCTGTTATTAAAGTAATACGAAATTCACTGCATAGGAAATGGCTGTATGTTCTGAGATGTCCTTTCATGTGTCTTAAACACATGTACAAGTTCCCAAGACACACATCACTGGGATGTTCTAGCCAACATGAGATCTTTATTTTTCAACAGAGGTTCTAGCCTAAACCACCTGTTTTGTGCCCCTTTAAAAATTTGCTTCCTGAAGTTATATAAGGAATATATGAGGAATATACGTGCTTCCTGAAGTTATATAAGGAATAATAAGGAAACCTGAAGTTCTTTACTTTCCTGTAAAGCCAGACCCTTACTCTGCTTTTCATAGCCCAGCTTCGTCTGACTCCTCTTAGCTTTTCAAATCCAAAGTGAAAAGCACCTTAACAGCTACTAAGGACATACTCGCCCAAAATCCGATTTTTCCTCCTATATCTAGCAAAATTCAAAGGATCTTCAAATGGAAAACTTTTTTATTTTTATGTTCTTTTTATTTCACAACTGCTAACAAGGATCCTGCCTTTTTGCATTGTTTTCATGTATCTGCAGAGCACAACAGGTATGTTTAGCTATAGGATTGCAGCAGGTAGGGACAAAGAATTTTGGAAAGGAGTACACTCTGTATAAACTTGTTTGGCAGGAATTTATTTATTTAGAGAGAGAGGGTCTTAGTTTGTTGCCCAGGCTAGAGTGCAGTGGCCCAATCACAGCTCATTGCAGCTTCAGACTCCTGGGCTCAATCACGTGAGACAGGAATCTATTAATCCAGTTATTTAACTTAGATTCCACAAGGCAGGGAGGCTGAATGCCAAGGTACATCTCATACAGAGCTTCTTTCCTTCTTAGTTCTCCAGGTCCCTGTGCTTGCCCATGGAGGGTGCTGCAGAGAAGATACAGTGGTAGCTTCTAGGCTTACTCCAGAGTCCCAGGTGAGCTGGAGCCCCTATCCCTCCCCCAGTGCCCCTCACTACTGTTGAGCTTCCTGTGAAGACTCCTTACTCCCCATTCACCTGTACTCCCATCCTAGATCCTCCATACAGATCTCAAATGGGATCTGCATTTTCTCATCTATCTTGAGGTTATCATTAACTTTATTTAGGTGCCCACTTAAGAGGCTTTTCCTGTTTATTACTAGCTCTTGACAGGGATGGGGATTGGGGGTGCTTCCCAGATCTTCCCTACTCCACCAGTTTGGTCAGCCCCTTCTTCAATAGGATTACCTACTGTTTTAGGGGTTGTTGAAAGTGGAAGATGTGGCCCTGACCGTCACCCCTGAATGGACACAGCAGGATTCATCTCAGGGGAATCTCTATAGAGATGAAAAGCAGGAGAACCATGGCAGCCTGGTCTCCCTGGGTAAGACTAAAGGACACTAATTTCTGTTAAGGTTTCTTGGCATTCTTTGTGCATTAGAACCTGTTGAGTTGTTGGAAGCTGTTGAGCCCTATTGTGTTTGGATTCACAATCACCATTTCTGAAAACCTGTTACTGACTAGCTCCTTACTCCTTTTTTGTTGTTGTTTTTGAGAGATAGGGTCTTGCTCAGTCACTCGGGATAGAATGCAGTGGAACAATCATGGCTCACTGCAGCCTCAACTTTTTGGGCTAAAGTGATCCTCTTACCACAGCCTCCCAAACCGCTGGGACTAAAGGCATGCATCACCATGCTTGGCTAATTTTTTAATTTTTATTTTTTGTCGAGATGGAATTTTGCCATGTTGCCCAGGCTGGTCTCAAACTCCAGGGCTCAAGCAATCTTCCTGCCTTGGCCCCTCAAAATGCTGGAATTACAGGCATGAGCATGAGCTACTGCACCCAGCCTGCTTATCCCTTCTGACCTTGCTTTCTCCTCTCCCTGCCAGTATTCTAGTTGAGTTAAATGGGTTGAAGACAATACAGTCCCAAGTACAGGTTTGCCTCATAGGAGATGCCCAGTAAATGATGATGTACTCTTTCCTGATCCTATCCCTGACTGAAGAGGAAAGTTGGCGGGCCTCTTTAGAAAATGGGCCTTGGGACCATAGATTGTGAGAGTTAGAGGTGTTCTTAGACATTGACTATAGACCCTGACCTCAGAGATGAGGGTGCAGAGGCTGAGAAGACTGCCTGACTTGTCTGAGGCCACGTAGCTCATTGGTGGCATAAAATTCACAGCACTGAATCCAGTTCTGTTTGGGGACCCTGCCTCTGCCTGGGATATGAGCCGAGACAACTGTCTTTATTGTTTCATTGATCAGTGCCCAATTTCTGAGTCTCCACTTTCACTGTTTCATTTCTTTCTTTCTTTCTTTTTTTTTTTTTTTTTTTGAGATTGAGTCTTACTCTGTCACCCAGGCTGGAGTGCAGTGGTGCAATCTTGGCTCACTGCATCCTGTACCTCTCATATTCAAGCTATTCTCCTGCTTCAGCCTCCTGACTAGCTGGGCTTATAGGCACCCACCACCATGCCTGGCTAATTTTTGTTTTTTTAATAGAGATGGGGTTTCACCATGTTGACCAGGCTGGTTTTGAACTCCTGACCTCAAGTGATCTGCCAGCCTCAGCCTCCCAATCGCTGTTTCTCAAAGGTATTTCAGAAATCCTTCCACTTGCTCCATTTAATGTCACTTTCTGTTCAACTCTTTTAGTATCTAATCCTAGATGCATGGCCCTGCCTTGCTATTCTTAGAACTTAGAACGACCACATATATCCCCAGCATAGTCCTGGATCCTCACCATCTTCCACCCACTCCCTCCACTCCCAGTGTGTACCTTTCCAATGGCCCCATTCCCATTCTTAGGTCTCCCTCCTCCCCAGCACTCCTGTTCTCCCCTTTTATTCCCATTCTTATTCTAGCACTTAAATCCTTATCCCAGGCATTTATAGACCTCTGTAATTCTTGCCTCCCTGGTACTCATCACAGAGCTTTCCTTCCATGGCAGGGCATAACCCACAATTGCCGGTTATTTGTTATTTCAGGTGGTGAAAAACAGACTAAGGGCAGGGACTTGCCTCCAGCTGAGAAGCTTCAAGAAAAGGAGCATGGGAAGATATTGTGCCACCTGAGGGAAGACATTGTCCAGATTCCTACATGTGCAGAAGCTGGTGAACAGGAGGGCAGGTTACAAAGAAAGCAGAAAAATGCCACGGGAGGGAGGCGGCACATCTGCCATGAATGTGGAAAGAGTTTTGCTCAAAGCTCAGGCCTGAGTAAACACAGGAGAATCCACACTGGTGAGAAACCCTACGAATGTGAGGAGTGTGGCAAGGCCTTCATTGGGAGCTCTGCCCTCGTCATTCATCAGAGAGTCCACACTGGTGAGAAGCCATATGAGTGTGAAGAATGTGGTAAGGCCTTCAGTCACAGCTCAGACCTTATCAAGCACCAGAGAACCCACACTGGGGAGAAGCCCTATGAGTGTGATGACTGTGGGAAGACCTTCAGCCAGAGCTGCAGCCTCCTTGAACATCACCGAATCCACACTGGGGAGAAGCCGTATCAGTGCAGTATGTGTGGCAAAGCCTTTAGGCGAAGTTCACATCTCCTGAGACATCAGAGGATCCATACTGGGGATAAAAATGTTCAGGAACCTGAGCAGGGAGAGGCCTGGAAAAGTAGGACGGAAAGCCAGTTGGAAAATGTTGAAACTCCCATGTCTTATAAATGTAATGAGTGTGAAAGAAGTTTCACTCAGAATACAGGCCTCATTGAACATCAAAAAATCCACACTGGTGAGAAACCCTATCAGTGTAATGCATGTGGAAAAGCCTTCACCCGAATTTCATACCTTGTTCAACATCAGAGAAGCCACGTAGGGAGAAACATCCTATCACAGTGACCCATGCTATACATGCCAGAGTTGGTGCTCATTTGTCACTGATCTGAAGCCACTCCCCCTGGAGTCTCGACTATAGGAATTGTGGGCTGGGCTTTATTTACCACTACACATTATCAGGTGTTAGAAAATATAGACTGGGTTAGACAAATTATCTTCCAAGTTCTAGAAGGTGTTTGGAATCAAAACATATTTGATAGGAGGCTATGGGAGAGTTGTCTAGAATAGGTAAGACCTGAAATGGTTTGTTCTCTCATCCATTTATTGAATTAAATGGATGTTTAGACTGGCTACTTGCCCTAAACCAGCACTTTGTGGTGTCTGTTGGGTGGATGGTTGTGATTTGGGGGCTGCTTCTCTGACCATTCCTTTGGACTGTAATGAATCCTCCACAGTTGGTCAGATTCACAAAGTCTTATATCCCCTCTGTGCCTTTTCCACAGGTGCTAATAAATGTTTATTGAATGTACCAGTGAGATTACCTTCATAGATCTGAAAATCTGATGTTGTCCAGGTTTCTGAAGAACTTCTCGCCAAGGCCATTTGTGCTTGTGTCCAATTCTCTGACCTAGATTGTGACTCAATCTAGTGCATTTCTTACCAAGTACATAGGCAGAGCAGAGGTGATGGCAGGGTTACTGTGATTGAAAGAATCCATTTTTTTGTTTGTTTGTTTTTGAGACAGAGTCTTGCACTGTCTCCCAGGCTGGAGTGCAGTGGCACCATCTCAGTTCACTACAACCTCCGCCTCCTGGGTTCAAGCGATTCTCCTGCCTCAGCCTCCTGAGTAGCCAGGACTACAGGCGTGTGCCACCACACCTGGCTAATTTTTTATATTTTTGGTAGAGACAGGGTTTCACCATGTTAGCCAGGATAGTCTCGATCTCCTGACCTCGTGATCCTCCTGCCTCAGCCTCCCAAAGTGTTGGCATTATAGGCGTGAGCCACCATGCCCGGCCAAGAATCCATATTTCTTTACCAGACTAGGAATTCTATTCTAGTGCAAATGCCTTAAACAACTTATCACTAAATCATTATGAATGTGTGCCATCCATGGAATTGCATTTTTTTTTTTTTTAATATGAGGTCTCACTGTGTTGCCCAGGCTGGTCTCGACATCCTGGGCAATCCTCCTGCCTCACCCTCTCAAAGCTCTAGAATTACAGGTGTGAGCCACCATGCCCAGCCCAAATTTCATTCTTTAATGTTTTCCTGTTGCTACTCTTTAAGAAAAAACTTACCTATTCAGACAGTGTGAAAATCAGTCATCAAGTCAGAATAAAATGATAAATATTCTAATGCTCCATATCTTAGTTCTCTCCATTTAGTTCTCTTGGGCCTAACCAATGCCTGCTAAAACAATAGACACTATCCTGCCCCACCCTACTACCCAGCATACACTGTATAGTAAACTGCAGCAAAACTTATTCCTGCTAAGTTCATACTTTCTCCTGATGAATGGATTCACACCAAATATTTAAAACGAGTATCACTTATGGTCAGAACCCCATTATTAGTGTCTGACGTCTTGGTCTTCTTATACATTGATTCCCAAATCGCCTGTGTGGTAACAGCATCTCAGTTTTTCATGACGACTATTTTAACCATAAATTTAACTCCTCAGGCTATCTACTTTTTTGTTAAACACACTGTGTAGATCATCTTTTTTTTTTCTTCTCATCATGATAGTCAAAATTTTAGTCTTGTGAATTCAAGTGAGAAAATGTTTAGTCAGCATTATACAAGTAGTATTTATTATGTATACATTCAGTGGAGTTGTTTCTACAAAAGTATTTTGGAATGACTATTCTGCTGCAAACTTTTGTGTAAGTGCTTCACCTTATTCCTACAATAAGGAGAAGTGCACTAACAAAATGAACAATGCAGCAAGGGCTTCAGTCGCAGCTCAGGTCTTATCAAACACCAGAGAACCCATAATGGGAGAAGCCTTATGAGTGTGACAACTGTGGAAAGACAGTTCCTTTTTTGTTAGTATCACTTCTCCTTATTGTAGAAATATGCTTTCATTGTTGGATCTACTCACATTTCTCACTCGATTTCTGGCACCAGCAATCTCTTCCATATTTACAATATCAGTCAAAAACTCGGGAATTCAAACATAACAAGATTTTTCTGGTCACCTTTAATGGTTAATGACTTGGGCATTGTGATATATTATCTCCTGCTGTATTTTGTTTAGTAGAAATTGAATCATCATCCAAAATCCTTTATAGAAATATCCAAGTCCCTGTTTTTATGCTGGTTTCCAAGGCTTGGTCCTTCAAGGTTTTCAGGGATCTAGGGGACACAAGTCTGACAAATCCTAGTGTAAATTATTTGTATTATAGTAATAAACCATATGGTTACTTCGTTTGAGTGGATTCTTAAATTGAGAAAAATGCATTGCATGATTTCTAAACTTCCTAAACATACATTAGGATTCTCCAGAGAAATAGAACCGATGGGATCTGTGTGTACATATGTATGTATATGTATGTATGTGTATGCATATATATTTGTATTTATAATACTGGTTTATATATATATTATACACACTATATATGTGTTTGTATATATATTTTATTTATTGGCAAGAATTGGTTCATATGATTATGGAGTCTGAGAAGTCCTAGGTTCTCCTATCTGCAAACTAGAGAACTAGCGGAGCCAGTGGCGTGAGCGCCAGTCCAAAGACCAGCAGGTTCAAGACCCAGGAAGAGCCAGTGTTCTAGTTTGAGTCTGAAGGCCAGAAAAGACTGATGTCCCAGTTCAAGATGGGCAGGAGGAATACCCCTTGAGGGAGCATCATCTTTTTTGTTTTCTTCCTGTCTTCAACTAATCAGATGGGGGCCACCCACATTAGTGGGGGCAGTCTGCCTTACCTAGTCCACTGATGCAATGATTCATCACATTCAAATTCAAACACTCAGAATTATGTTTGACCAAATATCTGGGCACTTTGTGGTTTGGTCAAGTTGACATATAAAACTGGCCATCACAATGCTATAGTTTCAACATTAAAACTACAGTATAGTATTACAGTTTCAGTAAAGCATTAAAACATTTAATCTGTGCTTCCCCCTTTTGTCAATTCTTCCAATTGGCAGTAGGAGCCTGGGAAATAATGTTTGTAGCCTCCCTACCCCACTTACGGGTCAGGATAGGAAATGGCTGGTATGAGGCAGGCTGAGGGACAAGATAAACAACTAGATCACCATTGTATCCTCAGCATCTAGCAGAGTTCCTGATAAATGAATGATTCTGAAAATTGGCTGGTTCTACTTGTTCTTTTGTATTATTAACATAACATAAAATCTCCTGACACTGAGTGCTAGAGACCAAAGTATTCACATTCATATTTCCAGATATAAAAGTCTTCCCTTATTTCTAAAGAAATTATGTGTTTATAACCATTCATTCAGTAAACCTGATTGTGTTAGGTCAGGTGCTAAGGAATCAAAGATGAACAAGACATTATCTCTGCCCCCAGAGAACATAAGACCTAAATCATCTTCTGTCTTACAAGCTATTTTGTCCATTTCTGTTCTCACTTTTGTGCCGGCTTAATAGTTCTTCCTTCAGGGGAATGACTGCACCAATGGCTGCCCTGGCAACTTGCATCTCTTCATATGAGCCATATATACCAGGATTTAACACCAGCTGATCTAAGCCTTATAATTCACCTAGAACATGAGTGCATGGTAGGTTGTGTGAAGAGCTGATACAATGCCATTTCTCACACACTTCCCTACCTACCATGGAGGCTGTCCTGAGACAGTTTGCTCTGATGAGGAATGAGGCTTTCTACCTCTCCCTATTTAAGGTATAACTGCAAGCTATAAACTGCTTATCTGCAGAACAACATCAGGTTCTCAGCAACAAAATGTTTCACCATATGTGTTGCAGTCACATGACCTCTTCTGATGCCATCTTGTGGGGAAAAGACATACAGAACTGAACTGTTTTAATCCAGAAAGGGCTTATTTCTTTTCTGATCAAATACAGTCATGCACTGCATAATGACACTTCGCTCAATGATAATTTGGTCAATAACAGACCACATCTACAAAAGTGGTCCCGTAAGATAATAATGACAGGCTAGGTGTGGTGGCTCATGTTTGTAATCCCAGCACTTTGGGAGGCCAAGGTGGGAGGATTTCTGAAGGCCATGAGTTTGAGACTAGCCTGGGAAACAGCGAGACTCCATCTCTAACAAATACAAAAGTTAGCTGGGTGTGGTGGCATGCACCTGTAGTCCTAGCTACTTGGGTGGCTGAGGTGGGAGAATTACTTGAGCCCAGGAATTCAAGGTTACAGTGAGCTATGATTATGCCACTGCACTCCAGCCTAGGTGGCAAAGCAAAACATTGTCACACAAAAAAAGATTATAATAATATTTTTACTGTACCTTTTCTATGTTTAGATACGCAAATACCATTGGGTTACAATTCAGTATGGTAACATGCTCTACAGGTTTGTAACCTAGGAGTAACAGCCTAAGTTTGTGTAAGTACACTCTGTGATGTTCACACAATGACAGAATTGTCTAATGATGCATGTCTCAAAACATAACCACTTTCATTAAGTGACACATGACTATATGCTAGCCTTTCCTTGACAAATTGGTGCCAAACACGGGGCTGGTAACATTACAATGCCCTTTCAGAAGAAAGACAGATGTGCTGCCACAGGACTGGATAGGACACATGACAAGATTTCCCAGGATCTGGTAGCACATGTTCTTGCCTAAGTGGTGGGCAAGAAGGAAGGAGTAAGAGTCTTCCCATTGTATTAATAGCTATACTGCGCTGGCTAGATTATAGGATGTGAATAGACTCCCCAGGACCCAGTATCATATGCCACCTGCTGATGAATGTTTAGAGGTTAAGTTACTTTAGGTAACTTATGCCTTAGTTGTTATTAAAAGTTTGTTGCAAGCCAAGCATGGTAGCTCATGCCTATAATCCCAACACTTTGGAAGGCCCACAGTGTATGGCTTGAGCCAAGGCGTTCAAGACCAGCCTGGGCAACACAACAAGACCTTGTCTCTACAAAAAATTTCAAGAATTAAAAAAATTAGCTGTGCATGGTGGCAGATGCCCATGGTCTCAGCTACTCAGGAGGCTGAGGTGGGAGGATCCCTTGAGCCCAGGAAGTCTAGGCTGCAGTGAGCTGAGCTGTGATGGTGACACTGCACTCCAGCCTAGGCGATAGAGCAAGACCCTGTCTCAAAAAAAAAAAAAGTTTGTCATGACTGAGTGGATGATTTAAAAATGAAAGTGCAAATCTGTGCTTACCAGTGTGGAACAGGTGTTCTTGTGCTCCCTTGATTTCTCTCTGGCCTATATCCAAACCTCAGTTTTTTAAGGAAAGAAGATTCTCTGGTGATCCAGCTAACTCTGCATGATGGACTCCTCCACATTACTTGGCACTCTGTGAGCTCCCAGCCAACAGTCTATGTGCTCTCCTGACAGTTGCTGTTGTAACCTTTTACATGTCTGCACAAAACTTCTTTATCTGTTATTTTTTTTTAAGTGTCTGCATTCAGCTGATAAAGAGTTTGGGGAAAACTTGCAATGAAGAGAAAAAAGTTAAGCAACCTTGTGAGTGAGGGTGCCTGGAAGATGTTATTCACTGGGGCATAAAATGGCCCAGTGAATGACACAAATAGCTGCCCATTGTTGGGCACTCTTCAGCAAAATGTTTGTTCATGATTTTTGCCCATACCTAGTTAAATTGTTTGCTGTTTAACGGTTGAGATTTGGTGAATTCTTTTTATATTCTAGTTACAAGTCCTCTGTCAAAGACTTGTTTTGCAAACATTTTTCCCTATCTGTAGCTTGTCATCTTTTTTTTTTTTTTTTTTGAGACAAAGTTTCGCTTTGTCGCCAGGCTGGAGTGCAGCGGCATGATCTTGGCTCACTGCAACCTCTGCCTCCCGGGTTCAGGCGATTCTCCTGCCTCAGCCTCCCAAGTAGCTGGGACTACAGGTGCGCACCACCACACACAGCTAATTTTTGTATTTTTGTAGAGACGGGGTTTCACCATGTTGGCCAGGCTGGTCTTGATCTCCTGACCTCGTCATCCACCAGCTTCAGCCTCCCAAAGTGTTGGGATTACAGGTGTGAGCCACTGTCCCCAGCCATCTTTTCATCTTTTTAACAGGGTCTTTCAGAACATAAATTTTACATTTTGATAAATACTAAATCATAAACATTTCCTTTAATGAATTATGCTTTTGATGTCAATTTTAAGAATCTTTGCCTAGCCCTAGGCTCTGATGTTTCTAAGAGGTCTAAAGTTTTAGGTATTATTTTAGCCCATGATCCATTTTGAGTTTGTTGTTGTTGTTGTTTGGTTTACGGATGTTCAGTGCTCTATCAACATTGTCTGAAAAAGCTATCCTTCCTCCATCCAATGACTTCTGCACCTTTGTCAAGAATTAGGCATTTCTGTTTGGATCTATTTCTAGGTCCTCCATTAAACTATATGTCTGTCCCTCTATAATATCCAACTCTCTTGATCACTGTAGGTTTATAGTATACCTTGACATCAGGTATGGTGATTCTTCTCACTTTATTCTTTTTCAAAATTTAGTTATTAGTCCTTTGCTTTTCCATGCAAATTTTAGGATACATTTATATGTACAAAAATTTTTGCTGAGATTTTGATAGGATTTGTGTCAAACTTATAAACATAGGGAGAATCGACATCTTTACCATGTTGTATCTTCTAATCCACAAACATGTCTCTCCATTTATTCAGATTTCTTTCTTCAGCATTTTATCAGCATACAGATCCTGTAAATGTTTGTCAGACTTCTACATATTTCATTATCTTTGCAGTGATTACAAATGGCTTTGCATTTTAAATGTCAATGTCCAAATGTTCATTATTAGTACATAAAAATAGGATTGTTATTTGCATGTTGATTTTGTATCTTGCAACCCTGCTGAATTCATTTACTAGTTCTAGCTATATTTTGTACTAGATTCAAAATTGTAATAGATTATTTGGAATATTCTATGCACACAATTATTTAATCTGCAAATAGGAGCAGGTTTGTCTCCAATTTGTATTTTGGTTTCTTTTGTGTGTGTACACAAAATCTACAAACAATCTGTATGCTTTTAATCATTTTTTACCTATTGCATTGGCTTGTATTTTCAATATTATGTTGAATAAGAGTGATGAGAGTGGACATTCTTGCCTTGATCCCAATGTTATGGTTAAAGCATAGTCTTTTACTGTTAAGTATGAAATTATCTGTGAATGTTTTGTAGACATTCTTTATGAAGTGGGAAGTTTCTATTTCTAGTGGGCTGTAAGTTTCTGTCATGAATGGGTGTTGGATTTGTCAAATGCTTTTTCTGTGCCAATTGTATGGTTATACAGTATTTCTGTTTTATATATATATATGTTGATGTGATGAAATACAGTTTAATTTTTAAATATTGAAACAACCTTTTGTACTGGAAAAAAAATCCCCCTTAGTCATGGTGTATACTTCTTTTTATAAATACCTAGATTCAATTTGCTAATATTTTGTTGAGAACTTTTGCATCTAAGTTCATGAAGGATACGAGATTATAATTTTCTTTATTCATGCTGCCTTTGTCTCCTTATGGTATCACAGTAATTCTAACCTTATAAAATGAGTTGGAACTTACACTTTTCTCTTCTATTTTCTGGAACAGATTTTGTAAAATTGGTGCTAATTCTTCTTCACATGTCTGGTAGAATTCTCCAGTGAAGGCATCTGGGCCTGAAGATTTGGAAACTTTTAGATTATGAATTCAATTTCTTTAATGATTATAAGACTACTCAAACTATTTGTTTCATCTCGGCCACTTGGACTTTTTGAAGAAGAGATTTATTTCTTCTAAGTTGTCAAAGTTATTAGTGCAAATTTTCGAATCTACCTTTATGATCCTTCAAACGGATGCAGCATCCCTTGTCTCATTCCTGTTATTGGGGATTTGGTCTTTCTTTTTATCTTTGCCAGTCTTGCTAGAGGCTTACCTGTTTTATCGATTAAAATATTTTTTGTTTATTTTGACACAATGTAATTTTACATATTTATGGAGTACAATTTGACATTTTGATAAATATGTTGTATTATGATCCAGTCAGTGTAGTGTATCCATCATTTCATGCATTTATGACTTCTCTGTGGTAAGAATATTCAAAAGCCTCTATTCTTGCTATTTTGTAATATACAGTGTTTTACCATTAACCACAGTCACCCTACTGTGCAATAGAACCCCAGAGTTTATTCCTCCTATCTAATTGTAACTTTGTGCCTGTTGACCATCTCCAGTTTCTGGTAACCTGCTGTTCTGCTCTCTGGTTCTACCATATAAACTTTAATAGCTTTTCTTGTTTCAACTATTTTCTCTGTTGTTATCCTGTTAATTTAATTGGTTTGTTATCTCTGTTATTTCCTTCTTTCTGCTGCCTTAGGTTTGCTTTGCTCTTGATCTTTCAGTTTCTTGAGGTAGGAACTTAATTATTGATTTCAGACTATTCCTCTTTTCTAATATAAGCAGTCAGAGCTCTAACTTTCCCTGTCAGCATTCTTTAGCTATGTCTTATATATTATGCTAAGTTGTATTTTTATTCAGGCCTATGTTTAATTTTTTTCCCCTTTGAGACATATTCCTTGACTTAGGCATTATTCAGAACTGTTTCATTTAGTCCCAAATGTTTAGAGGTTCTCCTGTTGTCTGTTATTTTTAGTTTGGTTCCATTGTGGAGAGAGAATATACTCTATACGAATTCAGTCTTGAAAATTTGGTTAGGTTTCTTTTATGGCCTAGTATGTAGTCATTATTTGTGAATGTTCTGTGGATATTTAAAGAAAAAATGTATTCTGCTATTGTTGGATGGAATTATTTGACAAGTATTTTAAAGCAGTCACCATAAAAATACTTCAGGAAGCATTTAGTTAAATGTTTGCAAAAAAAGTCTCAGCAAAGAAATAGTCTCAGCAAAAACTAGAAGATATTTTCAAAGAAGTGCAAATAGAAATTTTATAACTGAAAAATCAAATTACTGAAATAACTCCCTGGGTAGAATCAACTGCAGCACTTTTGAGTTGCAGGCTTCTCTAGCACTCAGATCATGCAGTCTCCACTGTCACTACAAGATATATGAGGCAGAAACAAAAATATAAAAATAAAAACACCAAGGGTATTCACCTCTGGGTCTTTCTCTGCATCCTGAGGGTCCTAAATGCCTTTTTCCCTCCAACTTGCAGTGTCTTCTTGTTTGTTTTATATATAATGCCTAAGGGTTTTAGCTGTACTTAGTGGGAGAAATAAGGAGAAGTGTATCTGCTCCATCTTGTCAGGAACTGGATGCCCATACATTATTTTTCATTTGTTCATTGGTCAACTGGCCTACATCTCTTACAATGTAGATTCTTTGTGAAAACTAGAAATTTTGCATGTTTTATTTTCCACTTTAATAACAATACCTACATTTTCTGGCACGTAAGTATTTGTTGAATGAGTAAATCAGGTAATTCAGATTGGGTAGCTGCTGAAATGATAGGAATTTTTGTTATGTGGCTGATAAATTGTTATTATAGACATACATCAGATAATGAGAGTGACTGAACTTGGCCAGTTACGCTTTTCTAGAGTTAATAAGAAACAGGAAAGTAAGTTAAAGATATTAAATAATTACATATATTTTATTTTATTATTATTTTTTTGAGACAGAATCTCACTCTTGTCACCCAGGTTGGAGTGCAGGGGCTTGATCTTGGCTCACTGCAACCTCCGCCTCCTGGGCTCAAGTGATTCTCCTGCCTTAGCCTCCAAAGTAGCTGGGATTACAAGCCCTCACCACCATGGCAGACTAATTTTTGTATTTTTAGTAGAGATGGGGTTTCACCATGTTGGCCAGGTTGGTCTTGAACTCCTAACCTCAGGTGATCTGCCTGCCTTGGCCTCCCAAAGTGCTGGGATTACAGGCATGAGCCACTGTGCCCAGCCTTAAATAATTATATTTTAACAGGCACAATATTTCAAAAATAGGGTAGAGGAAGATAACCTCAGTCCTGTGGTAAAATGGTTGGGAACTCTTCTACCATTTCTGAAGACTGTTTATATCTTAAGTGACTAACTTGTACAGAATTCTCATGAGAAAAAATTAAAATCAGTATATTTGAGGACATAGAGATATTATGTAGATTATTTTACTAGCATAATATTGAACTGGAAACAAAAACAGATTAGAATATCTAAATAAAATTAGACTAAGTAGCTATTATGAATCTTCAGTGTTACCTTCATTAAAGTAGGAGTTCAATAACAATTCCAATTACAAAATAAGTTGACCAAATAACTCAATTGAATAAGATATATACATCAGATTGGGGTGAAAGCAAAAGCTTCTAAGAATAGATAAATTCGGAGCCCATGATAAAAGAAAATAAAAGGACCAATGTAGGAAATACAAGCCAATAAACTGTAAATATTTCACACTCCTGTAGTGCAAATACCTGGCAAGAGACCTGGTACTTAGCTGATAAAATTATTGCAAAAGCAAGCTGGGTGTGGTGGCTCATGCCTGTAATCCCAGCACTTTGGGAGCCCGAGGTGGCCAGATCACGAGGTCAAGAGATCGAGACCACCCTGACCAACACAGTGAAACCCCGTCTCTACTACAAATACAAAAATTAACTGGATGTGGTAGTGCGTGCCTGTAGTCCCAGCTACTTGGGAGGCTGAGGTAGGAGAATCACTCGAACCCGGGAGGCAGAGGTTGCAGTGAGCCAAGGTTATGCCACTGCACTCCAGCCTGGCAACAGAGTGAGACTCTGTCTCAAAAAAAAAAAAAAAAAAACAAGAATTATTTATACATCCAACAACATGGATGAATGTTGAAATCATTATGCTGAATAAAAGAAGCAAGACCCCCCTGAAACAGAACATTCTGTATGAGTCCATTTATATAAAATTCCAGAAAATGCAAACTAAATTAGCAATAGAAGGCAGAACAGAGGTTGCCTGGAGAGGGGTAGAAGAGTGCAGGTAAAGGTGGGAGAAATTATCATGAGATATGAGGAAGCTTTTTTGGGTGACATATTGATGGTGGTGACTGTTTCACAGGTGTAAACATGTTAGAACTTATCAAGCTGCACACTTATGCAGTTCACTACATATCAATTTCCTCCCATAAAGCTGTTTAAAAAGTCATAAGGAAGCCAGATATGGTAGCTCATGCCTGTAATCGCAGTACTTTGGAAGTCTAAGGCAGGAGAATCGCTTGAGGCCAGGAGTTTTGGACCAGTGTGAACAACAGAGACCCTGTTTCTACAAAAACAAACACAAAAATTAGCTGGGTGTGGTGGTGTGTGCCTGTAGTCCCAGCTACTTGGGAGACTGAGGTGAAGGATTCCTTGAGCCCAGGAGTTCAAGGCTGCAGTGTGCTATGATTGCACCATTGCACTCCAGCCTGGATAAAAGAGCAAGACCCTGTCTCTAAAAAAATAAAATAAATAAAATTTGTTTTAAAAGTCATTAGGTTACATTGCATATTCTAGGCAAATAAATTTGAAAGTCTTGATGAAATGGATAATTTCCAAGGCAAATAAAGATTACCAAAATGGAACCCATTATAAATAGAAAGCCTGAATGGATAATTTTCATAGAATAGAGGAAGTTACCACGAAATTATCCCACAAAAAAAGCATATGACCCAGAGTTTCACATCAGAATCTATCCTTCAAAGACTAGCTAGTTCCAATGCTTCGTAAATTGTTCTAGAGCATTAAAAATGAACACAGACTTAAGTTATTTTTATGATGCAAGTAAAAGAGTATACTTACAAAGAAAAGGAATAACAGGCTGGGTGTGGTGGCTCACACCTGTAATCCCAACACTTTGGGAGGCCAAAATGGGTAGATCACGAGGTCAGGAGTTCGAGACCAGCCTGGCCAACATGGCGAAACCCCGTCTCTACTAAAAACACAAAAATTAGCTGGGCGTGGTGGCAAGCACTTGTAAACCCAGCTACTCGGGAGACTGAGGCAGGAGAATTGCTTGAATCAGGGAGGTGGAGGTTGCAGCGAGCTGAGATCATGCCACTGCACTCCAGCCTGGGCGACAAGAGCAAGACTCCACCTCAAAAAAATAAAGAAAGAAAGAAAATAAAGAAGCCAAAGCTGGAAAAATATACTGTCTGAAGGGACACCTACATGGTCTTGTGTTGGAGAATAAAAAGGTAGTCCCAAATTTATAGAAATGCCCAGCAATTTCATAATATAGTTCCTTTCACTACATTTACTGAAACACGATATATGTGATTTTTGTGTCCTAGGGTACCTATACAAGCCTACTCAGCCCATAAAGAAAATAATATATATATTTTTACAACAAACAGTAGACGATAATACTACTGTGTATACTTGCTGAATGAATTAAAGATATGAGATGAGACTAGAGCAGGCATGAAGAAAAAATACCTGTCCCCCAAAACAGAGATAATCATCCAGGAGACAGATCACAAATCCAAAGATGCAACTTATTTCAAAAGTCCTGGTTGCTTACACATATAGATCTCTCTGGAAGGGAAAACTAACTTGTACCATTTCCTTTTCTTGATCTAAGAAACTCATTTAATGTTTTTACTGGCTAAAATGAGCAATTTAGACTACCCATTCTCCATACAACTTGCCCACTTACATTAATTATATTAACTTTTCAATACTGTGGAGACTCCCTTGTTGAGGTCTGATCTCTGTCTATACAAGTTCCCACAATCCTCTCATTTATAAGAGCCTCTAATATGAATTCACTCACTGATTTTTCCAAGCCTTTTCCACACTCATCACACTGGCAGGGTTTCCCTTTAGTGTGAATTGTCCAATGCTGAAGAAAGCATCTCTACATTCATCACGTTTATGGTGCGGATTCTTTGGTGCACAGTCAGTTCTGGCTTCTGGGTGAAGGTCTTCCTACATTCTTCACACAAGTTTGTATAAGGTTTCCTTGCTGAACAAAGGCCTCCTCAGTTATCATATTTATGCAGTCTCTCTCTCATGTGGATTCTTTGATGTCAAATAAGGCCATGTGGCTGAAAACTTTCCCACATTTCTTATGCTGACAGCATTTTTCCTGTGGTGGTTCTTCTGGGGGAAAAGAGGGTTCCACTACAAGCAAAAGCCTTTCAAAACTTGTTGATTGCAGAGATTGCAAAGATATTCTCTTCATCGTGGACTACATGATGCTGACTAATGATGCACCAGAAACTAAAGCTTTTACTACACTTATTGCATTGATGTTGCAGTTCTACAGACATTCCCCCTAATAAAATTCAGCATCTCCAGATTTTTTTTTTGTTTTGGAGCCAAGTCCTTAGTTTCCTTCTCAGTAACACCATCTAAAATAAAATGCACAGATAATTCAAATGTCAGTTGTCTCTTCTGAAATGAAATTTATGATAGGGTACAGTGATTAAAAATAAAACCCACTTTTACCTAAAGTGCATGCCTTTTCTAAGTCTCTAAACAAGCATCTCATTTTTGTGAAGGCACGTGGCAGGGTAGGAGTAGAGGGGTCCAATTTGGGTGAGAAGAGACAGCTAGGCAGAAAGAAACTGGAAATGCATGGAAGACTTTTCACAAAATGTGAAATAAAAGAAATCAGGAAAGCGTAATCAAAAAAGTTAAGAGAAGATCAGTTTGAATCCAAAGCTGAGAAACAAGGAATATCATGAAACCAAGAGAAAGTTTAATTTGTTAAGGACAGTTAAAAGGACTATTTCTACTCACCGATAAGTATCTTGGCTACTACTATAGACCTACAAAATGTTCAATAAATATTTGTTGAGTGGATCAGTAAACAATGGGATATGATCAAAGTTAACTTGAAACAATAGCTAAATCAGTTTCAAAATACATACTAATCTGATGTGGGGAAATCAATAAACTGGAAAATTTACAGTGGGGTAATAGCTTTTCTAGGTAATATTCATGTCTAAAATGTAAGAAAGCAACATTTTGAGGTTAAAGGAGTTAAGTGAGTCAAAAAACAAAACCCCAAGCCCCTACAAATATGGTTGAGATTTTCTACTTAAAGAATCAGGTAGACAATGAGAAGGAGATGAGTAGAGACAAGGTTTCTGGGGAGAGGATGTTACTAAAAGTTCTAAAAGCTTCCCCTGTGAGGCTCTCTTCTTCTTTCTCTCCAGAGATGCTCTCTCATCAACTTTCCATATCAAAAGGCATTAACACTGAGAGGTAAACTAAGATAGGATCTTAGGTTTGATCTGAAACCTTTGATTCCAAGGTACTATCTTGACCAAAAGCATATCTTGTTCTATCTTTTAGCCTAAGACCCAAAGGCAATGTGATAAAGTTGGTCTTGGGAAATGGAATTAGAAGCTAACCCCTAACTTAAAACACCCAACAAACAAAAAACCCAATATAGAAAGAGAAGGTCCCAGAGATGCACCTAAACAGCAGGAGGATTAAAGCCTGCTATTTATGGGAAATGCTGGGTTATGGTTCCAGAGACATCTGGTGGATCTTGAAGTTCAGGTTTGCTGCTTTCTATGCTATTCCCAAAGCCTTTTGCTAGTCCAGCTATAAGTGATCCTTCCAACCTTTCCCACCTGTGGTTTGTCCTTCATTCAAGCTGTCTCTTCAACTTTTCCAGCATCATCGATTGCCTCCTCTCCACATTCTGGATGACATAATCCTACCTATATCTGCAGCTTCACAAGTAGGAGTTAGGACCTGTTCCAGCACCTGTTTCATAATATGTATTTCTGGTCTCAGGAACTACTGGCAAAGCTTCCTAAGTCTTCTGACAGCTCTGTGAAGTCCAAGTGGCTTTTTCCAATGCTGGCAAACCTTCCCAAGTCCTCTGACAGCTCTGTAAAGTCCAGGTAGCTATCTCCAGATAGTAACAATTTGAAGTTTGAGGAAAGACCTGTGATTTCTTTGCCAGCCTGATTCTTTGTTCTAGGCACAGCCTTCTTCCTTTACCATCAGTCACTATTAGAGATCTTTCCTGCAACAAGATTGCCATTCTGGAATGAGAGAGCTCAGGAGAAGATTCACTCCAGCTTGGGGTTCAGAATGATTTTTCAGAAGTATTTCCTTGTAGGTGGTCTTCCTCCTGAGGCATAAAATAACAATGTTAACAGAAGCTAAATTTTGTTTACCTCTTTAGCCAAGAACTCACTCATCTGAACAAGACACTGAAAGAAAATGGAACTCTGTCAGGAAGGTAAATAAATTAGGAAAGAAGAGTGACTGCAAATTATTAGCTAGCCCCATGCTAGCCTTTTACTCTCTAAAAGTTTTTATTAATAAAACTTTAAAGATCATGACCCTCTTCCCTTGGCTCCCCCCCCCCAACTTCAAAATATCCCGTATAAAAGGCAGAGATAAGAACATCGGAAATGAAAAATAACAACAGCTAATATTTACTTAAAATGCACCATGCATGCAGCCATTTAAGTAGACACTTATAATCTCACTGACAGATGAATAAAATTGAGGCACACAGAAGTTAAGTAATTTGCTCAAAGTCACACAACAGCTAGGTGGATTCTGTCTTTTCTTGTATTCAGCGTCGATCTTGGGAAAATCATGAATCACATCATTTCCCCAAATGAACCCAACTTTCTTTCACCAAACAGGGAACCCAGACTCCCTTTTCTCAACAGCCAGTTTTCCCTATACCTCAAAACTTGGAAGTCACCCTTAATTTCCCCTGGCAGCTCTCAACCTATCAGGCCCAACTTCACCAGAGACACTGAAAGGCCAGAGTGCACGAACCTGGGACCACCCCACTCCTAAAGGTCCGTCACAAAGGTCAGAAAGGTCGGTACTTTCGTGTCCCGCCGCCGTCAACGGCTGTCTCAGCATTCAGCTTCTCTAGGATTCTGGAGGCTTTCTCCTCTCTGTGGTTGCCTGGCCGAACTCCGCACCAGCTCAGGAGCGCGAGTTCCAGCTGAGCAGTCAGGTAAGCCTGGGGGCCCATGGTCCCAGGCCGGGTCGCGTCTGACCCGCGCGAGGCCGGCCTTCCAGCTGCAGAACGTGGGAAGAGTAGTTTCGAAGGCAAACGGAGGATATAGCACGGGCTGCTAGGTACCTCTGATAACTAGCAGGGGCGGAGACAAAAGGGAAGAAATCTCTCTTCCCAGCTTGGGCGGTAAGTGTCCCCTGCTGGCCACTGCTCATCAGTTCTCCAGGCAGGAAAGTAAAAGTATACCTGCGTGGGAGCTTTTATCCCAGGGCTAGGAGGACTGCAGCAGTCTGGGAAACCTGCAGCATGGTTAAAGGTAAATTTTGACCTGGGGCACTGGCATCTAGAGACAATGCATTTGAGAGAGCCCACAGCAACAATCAAAATAGCAGTTGTAAAGCACTAATGTGCCAAGCACTATTCTAAGCACTTTGTAAACTAATTTAATCTACATTGGGTTGGTATTATTATCTTTGTCATTTTACATAGGAGGAAACTGAGGGACAAGAGAGGTTAAATCGCTTGCCCAAAGTCACTTAGCTAGTAAGCTGAGATTCGAACCATGGCAATCTGTCTCTAGAATCCAGGTTCTTAAACCCTATCTCAGGAATAAGTAGAGAATTTGGCCACAGGAAGCTGCAGAGTCCCTAAACTGCCTCAATCTTTATCAGGGATGAAATGCGGAGACATCTACTCCTAAATTCATTACTGAAGTAGGCAGAACTAAGGCACTAAATCAAAACACTAAGATATGCCCACCAAGCTTGAAGAGGAGTAATGATGATCTAATCATAAATCAGAACTAACAAATGGCTTCCACTATGGAGCCCTTCTTGGGACTTCCAGAAGCAGGCCACCGGGCTTAGGAAAATGACTGGCAGGAACAAGCAGACATATACCCTAGAGATCAACTTGAACTATGATAGGTGAAAGCTCTGGGAGCCTTGACTGATGGGTTTCAGACACCTAAATGGTGTTTTTAAAGTGTATGAAGAGAATCAACTGTCCATGAAATCAAGGGAAAACTGCTGGCTCTAAATGATGGTCTTACAATGTAAGCTAGGGGGCTTATCAACTGAAAAGCTTAAAACACTTATCATAGTTGGCTCTGTCAACATCATATTATATACATGAGGCCATATATATAAAATACAAATTACAACACATAAAAATATTCATACATACTTTGTACACATTAATATATATATGTAGAAATACTATACAAGTAAAAAATAATGTGTGAGGACTCCTTACCAAATACACGCAGAATGTTTGAGAGGGAGAGGATCCAAAGAAATTCCAATAAAATGAGCTGCTGTAGTGACTGTGGTACAACTTTTCGGTTTAAAGGATAAAAGTTAGGAATAGATTCAATTAAAGGCTATCGAATGATTATGTCTAGGTTGAACAAGCATTTGCTCAAATTCTGGCCTTGTGGAGTTAGGAGGGACATCATTTGAACTGTAAAACTGGTGAGTCTTAAGCAAAGAAAAATATCATATATCACATATATGTGTGTGTATGCATTTTTAAATCCAAGAAGTATCTTCTAATATAAAATCACTTTTAAAAACTCACCTTAAAGATACATCCATCATGGGTTATCAACACTTGGGGACAAATCTTTAAATCTTTCTGTATTAAATTAGACAGCCAAATATTCCTTATTCTGTGAGAATAATGCAGAGTGATTTATGATTCTAAGCTAAGAAGGATGATCTTTTCATATAAAGAGCCCATTTTTAAAGTGGAATGTCTCCTGTGACACCCTCTCTGTGCAGGCAACAAGTAGAGCTGTTTATGCTGGCCAAACCTCATCCAAGATTTGGTATGCAGAGGGGGTGATAATACTATTACCTGAGGTGTTTGGACTCCAGGACTTTCTGAATCATTTTTTAGAATACTGACTAGAGATAAAAAGTTTTTACAGATAATTACTCAAGACACTGAATTACCACTGCAACACATGGTTTGTTCAACTGAAATAAACTGAGGAAGTGTATCACATAAGTTAAAAGTGTGGACTCTTGAAGTGGGCTGCCTGGGTTCAAATCTTGGCCTTACCACATACTAACTCTGGGACCTTGAGCAGCTTTAGCTTATCTATTTCAGTTTCCCCAGCTGAAAGTGAGATGTTGTAAGTAAAGCATTTAGTAATGTCTGGCCCTTAGCAGTTAATAAGTGTGGAGTATTGTCATTAATAAACCCTTTTCTCAATTCCAAAAGATGGTCAATAAGAACAGCTTTGTTTTGACTATAGCAACTCGACAAATAATCTGTATATTAACAAAAAAGACTAGTTCTGTACTGAGTACAGGAGTGCAGACTTGTCTAAGTTCTTGTATCTTAGCGCTCTCTACAACCAACCTCATTATACAGTTGAGATGTCTCAATTTGGAGCCCTGATGAATCCCACTGTCCTTCCTCATTAGCTTCATCTCATACCTCAGACTCTGGTAACCTCTTAATACAATGTATTGTTGGAAGGAGGGCCCCATTCTGTTTTCCTCTGCAGTCCCTTCCCACTGCACTCTCTGGAATCAGTTTGTCAGGTCATGTTTTCATTCACAGCCTGAGTTGAAACTCACTTCACTTTTCATTACTTTAGAAACTTGGCTCTTCCCCAACCTCTCCATGCTTTTTGCCTTGAACACTTAATGTCATGTTTACCTTGAACCAATTAGAAAAGACAAGCCAGTCAATCTTATTCTTGTCCTTAATATTATTTGCAAACTTTATGATTCATTTGAGTTTTACACCAGATACTTCTATCTGGCTGTTGTTACAATTGATGACCATTATTTCTACCTTGGACCTGCTTCACTTTCATATTCTTCCTTTCCATCCCACCCCCTGTTATTGTTATTTCAAAATCCACATACATAAAATGCTTCAGAGGTTTCAGGTTTCCTAGGATCTTGTCACTGTCACACCACATCTGTATTTTATCCATAAAATGTACTCTTGACTTCATCACAAAGCATTCTCTGTTCACTGCACTCCCCAGTGTAGTACTCCTATTCCATATCTAACATGTCACATCCTCCATTTGCCCCTCAGGGCCTTAAATTTCCCTATATTGCCAATTTAGCTCCAATTAGTAGCCTTATTCTACTATATTTCCTCTTTATCCTGGAGAGCTAGTTTAATCCCCTTTGATGCCTACCTGGAAATTCCATGTCACTCCACCATTTTTTGGTACTACAACTGTATTTAAGCATGAGAAATAACCAGAACAAAACCCCAACATATATTTATATTTTTATTTTATTTTATTTTGAGACGGAGTCTCGCTCTGTCGCCAGGCAGGAGAGCAGTGGCGCGATCTCGGCTCACTGCAACCTCTGCCTCCTGGGTTCAAGTGATTCTCCTGCTTCAGCCTCCCGAGTAGCTGGGATTACAGGCACATGCCACCACACCCAGTTAATTTTTGTATTTTTAGTGGCGATGGGGTTTCACCACATTGGTCAGGATGGTCTCGATCTCTTGACCTCGTGATCCGCCCACCTCGGCCTCCCAAAGGTGGGAGGCATGAGCCACCACGCCCAGCCTCCACATTTATTTTTAAACAAGTATGAACTGTACCCTCCTGTAATTGGCATATTCCATTGTTCTGAGTCTTTGTTTATGGCCCCTTTATAATATTAGGTATATAAGAAATATTAAGTCACGTGCAGAAAGGCAAATGGAGGAATGTGCGCAATGACAGACCATATTAAGCAGAAAATGAGCTGGAAAGACCCCCAAGTAAAGGCACTGAGAGGAACAGAAGGCAAGTTTAAAACAAGGATTGCATTCCAGTGAGCAGTCAGATTAAAAGAGAGGCTCTGAAGTTACTGTGAACAGTAATTTCAGTTTGGATAACAAGTCTATAAAATCAGATTAGATAAGGAGTATGCATAGCATATTTGGTAAGGAGAACATTCTCACACAGGTTCTCATCATTAAGTAAAGTCCCCTCCACTGAGAGGAGTTTCTAACAGTGAAACAGCACAAGAACTAACATAAGTAACTCCATTTTTGTTTAAGGAGCCTTTACCCATTCCTCCATGTAGGCTAATTTTAGAGCAGAGATAATATGCAAAACAGCAATCATGTAGTTTTAAAAACAAACTCTGAGATTAAAGAAGTATGTATAACTATGTTTTGTTAAAGATTTACAGGAGCATTGTGACCCAACCAATGACAAAGAAGTTCCCAACTTCCTTGGACTCTTGCTGGCACCCAGATGTCTGTGGTCATAGGTTACCTCTTCATCCCAACTCTATCCTCTTCCCTTTTCCCTTAACATAAAAAGAGCCTAAAATTTGTACTGACTTAAGATGGTACTTTAGGACACTAGCCTACCATCGTCTCAGTTTGCTGGCTCTCCAAATAAATCTGCTTTTCCTCCCACCAACTCTCTTCTCTCCCGAGTTTTGGCTTTGGAGCCGCAAGCAGCTGAACCTTGGTTTGGTTACAAGTTTGCATTCTCATTATGTGAGAAATGGGAGGCAGGGTAAACTTAGGTAGAGCATAGGCCTCACATACTTATAGCTACAGAGCTCCCAGGCTCACTCTGGGTTGTTTCCTGGAGGAAGAAAACTAGGTTTCCAATCCCAGTTGCCTCAGTGCCTTATGCGTGTAACTCCTATGCTGGGGTTATGAAAAAAAACTAACTAAGCAGTCCTCAACTTATGAGTAAGTTGTTTTTCAACTGTTCATTTGCCTTTCTCTCTCATGAACTCAACAAGTTTTTTCCACACAGAAAGTCATGTAAGTTCCAATCCCAGAAGCCAATCTGACACCCAATATACCTGAATTATAATACTTAGACCATTATGACTTCTATGGGAATACGTGTTCATATTTACAACTTAGCTAGAAATATAATATTGCTATAGGACCAACGGGTGCTTCTAGTTCCAACCCAGGGATGAAATTCTGTACAGGGTTTATGGCTAGAGAGGCAAGAGACAGTGGCACTAAGAAAATGGGGGTGGGGAATGTATTACAGGAGTGAAGATGGGACAAAGACACAGGACTGTGTAATTAGGTAATTAGGAGTGGGACTTACTAAGGAAGAATGCAGATTACCCTTCTTTTATTTTTCCCCTTCCCCTTTTATCACTGTCTCACCACTTCAAACCCATTGACCAGCTAGAAGTATGAAGAGAAGAGAGGACTGGAGTTGTGTTGGGGTGCAGTAGGAAGTTAGTCCCAGAAATTGTGGAGTTTGCTGTGGCAGGGTAGAAAAGGAAGGAACTAACAGGCCATCTCAGTAGAGATTAAGAATGATTTCTGTAAATAAAAAGACAGATCAGGAGCCATGTGTACTTCTATGTGGCTTGCCTGTTGTCCACTAAAACAATCAAGACAGGTTCTCATCCAAAGCAGAATTTTTACTCAGCAAGACAAGGTTAGAGTCAACCAGTTTTTGGTTCATTTTTCAGAAGCCCAAGGGATAGTATCTCTAATTTGGGGTCCTTTTATGTGCTCAAGAAGTATACAAACCAACAAAATGTAAATCAGTTCTCAAGAGCAATTATTAGGGAATTCAGAACATAGTGGTAACAAGAGATCTGGGAAACAAAAGAAGGTAAAGCGTAAAGCAGAGAAGAGCACCAAGCCCTCCCCTAAATAAACAAACAACACAAGGCCTTGCACTCAGAAGACCCTTGGAATGTAGGTCTGTCTCTTTTTCTTTAAATACTTAAATCTGAAGGGATGGAAAGACCACCTTAAAACCCTAGTTTTTGGCATGATGGGGGTCTAATTCCCGGTTTACTCCAAAGAGCTGGTGGCACATGTTCCCTGTAAGGATCTCCTTGTGCTAAAAGTCTGCAGTGGCCTTTAGTTTACAGGACTGTGTTCAGGCTTCCCCACTTTGCAGACAGCTATGAAGTCAGCTGTCATTCAACTCAACATTTCTCAAATTTTAAAGTATATTAAGTAGCTGTGGAGCTATAAAAATGAAGATTCTTAACTTGCATCCTAGGCCTAATGAAGCAGAATGGGAGTGGGATTCAGGGATATTAAACAAGCCCCAAACGTGATTTTGATGTTCATCAATGTTGGAAGATCACTAGTGTAATGGCCAGGACTAGAAGTCAAGAGACCTGCACTTAGGTTACTGGTCTTTTTCTTTGTGTGGGATTATAGCTGTGTCGCCGTCTTCATAGGCAAGAGTATTCTCATTTTTAAAATGGAGACTGCTTTTGATTTACCAAGGTATTTTAGGAATAAGAAAAGTGCTCTGTAAATGTCAAAGTGCTATAAAGTATGAGATGAAATTATTCACATTCTGGCCTTCTTATAGTCTGTCCCCAAGCTGTTTCCAACTTAATGCTATTGATTGCCCAATTTGCATGAACCTTTTACTTCAGGTTGGCTAGTTTTTTCCCTGATGCTTCCAAACCACATGCACTCTTAAGTTGGCTTACATTTGTTTTACCCATTTTCTCCCTTGTGACTGCTAAGTCTGCCCATCAAATCCTTATTTTAAATAAAATCTTTCTTCACCACTCCAGGCAAAAGTAACCTGTCCTTTAGAATTTACAGCACTTACAGGCTACAAAGTACCACTTTTATTCAACACCGACTTATGCATCTATTCTACTCTCCTGTAGTCTTATTTAACTAAATATGTGGATCTTATCTATCCCAAACTAAGCTATAAACTCTCTGAGAAAAGAGTTTGGGGTTATCTTCTTGTTCTCCACAGCACCTAATACAATGGGCAGCACGTACTGAATTCTTATTAAATATCTGAGGTTTCCCTGTAACAATGGTGACTGAAGTTTTACCCCAATAATTGTAAAGCTAAATAGTGTTTCTCACCGGCCTGAACTCTGTGAGATAACTTCCCTGTAGTCATCACACAGAAACAGATTTTTCTCCTTTGTGGATAGTCTGATGTTGAGTAAGAGCTGAGTTCTGCCTGAATGATTTCCCACACTCTTTACATACATAGGGACCACCTCTATTATGGATGCTCTGGTGTTTACTAAGATCTGACCTCTGTCTGAAGGCTTTTCCACACTCATCACATTGGTAGGGCTTCTCCCCAGTGTGGATTCTCTGATGCTGAATGAGGCTGGTGATTCCTCGGAAGGCATTCCCACACTCATCACACTTGTAGGGCCTTTCTCCAGTGTGAATTCTCTGATGTTCCGTGAGGACCGATCTTTGAGTAAACGCCTTCCCACACTTATCACATTTATAGGGTCTTTCTCCAGTGTGAATTCGCTGATGTTCTGTAAGACTTGTCCTTTGAATAAAGGCTTTTTCACATACCTCACATTTGTAGGGTTTTTCCCCAGTGTGAATTCTCTGATGCTGAATAAGGCCACTCTGACTGAAGGATTTCCCACATTCCTTACACTGATAGCATTTTTCTTTGTGGTGGATTTCCTGATGGGAAACAAGGGATGAGTTATAAACAAAGGCTTTTCCACACTCATTGCACTCATAGGGCTTCGCGCCGGTATGAACTCCTTGATGCTGAGTAAGTATGGAACGCCGACTAAAACTTTTATTACACTGAGTACACTGATAAGGTTTGTCTCTTGTGTGGATCTTGATGTGGTGAAAGAGGCCTGCTTTCTGACTAAAGGCTTTGCCACAGTCATTACAGTGATAGTGTTTTTCTCCTGTGTGAAGTCTCTGGTGTTGGTTAAGAGCTGACCACCGGCCAAAGGCTTTGCCACACTCATTACACTTATATGGTTTCTCTCCAGTGTGTATTATTTTGTGTCGAATAAGCACAGTTCTCCCACGGAAAGCTTTTCCACATTCTTCGCATTTGTAGGGTCTGTCTCCAGTATGGATCCTCTGATGTTCTGTGAGGTGTGAGTGCTGACTAAAAACTTTTCCACAGTCATCACATCCATAAGATTTTTCTCCTGGACAGATTCTCTGATGTTCAGTATGGTCAGAGTTCTCAGTCAGGCTTACTCCATTTTCATCACAGGTAGGTTGTTTATCTTCTCTGGAGCATGCAGAGGGCTCTTCTGTTATTTCTTCAGGTTCATGAGTTTCTCCACACCTAGCAGACTGGGACATATCATTTTCAAATTTACTGGATGTATTCCCATGTGGTTTCATTTCTTCCGAAACTTCTTGCTTTAAATTTCCATACTCATTTCCAGTCTCAACATCTAAAACTAAGAAGGGATCATAAATGTTACCTTTTGTACCTTTAAAATGTATCCATACATTTTAATATTAAGCAGCTGTTAGGAAATAAAAAATGCAAGACTCTACTATCTTAGTGATAAAGAGAGGAAAATATATTTGTTTCAATATGGAAAACATATATGCATCAAAAAATATCTGGAAGGACACACAAAAAATTAGTAACAGTTACAGCCTATTTCAGAGTAGGAGGAAGAGACTAGGTGGCTGGGAAAATCAAGTGGAATAGAAACTTTTCATTAAATAACTTTAAAAAATTTTGTTTTTGAGCCATGTACATTTTTACCTACTTAAAAAATTAAATGAAAATGAAACGGATACAGAGAAAGTAGAAATAAGGTAGTGGATCTTTCACACATTCACGAACTTTTAATATTTTGTAAAATTTGTTTTATTATTTTTTCTTTTTTTTTTTTTTGAGACAGAGTCTTGCTCTATCGCTCAGGCAGGAGTGCAGTGGCACGATGTCAGCTCACTGCGACCTCCGCCTCCTGGGTTCAAGCAATTCGCCTGCCTCAGCCTCCTAAGTAGCTGGGATTACAGGCATGTGCCACCACACCCAGCGAATTTTTGTATTTTTAGTAGACACAGGGTTTCACCATGTTGGTCAGGCTGGTCTCGAACTCCTGACCTCGTGATCTACCCATTTTGGCCTCCCAAAGTGTTGGGATTACAGGTGTGAGCCACCACACCCAGCCTGTTATTCCTTTTCTTTGTAAGTATACAATTTTTTTTTTCTTGAACCATCTGAAAGTTAGTTGCAGACATAATGGAGCAAAGTCTTATTTAATGAAGCAGAAAGGATATAGTGCAAGTGGAAGATAGAGGTATTGTCTGATAGGATAAAAGCTAAAAATAGCAAGGAGGTAGGCTGGGTGCGGTGGCTCACGCCTGTAATCCCAGCACTTTGGGAGACCGAGGCAGGCGGATCACAAAGTCAGGAGATTGAGACCATCCTGGCTAACACGGTGAAACCCCATCTCTACTAAAAATACAAAAAAATTAGCCGGACGTGATGGCGGGCACCTGTAGTCCCAGCTACTCGGGAGGCTGAGGCAGGAGAATGGCGTGAACCCGGGAGGTGGAGCTTGCAGTGAGCCGAGATTGCGCCACTGCACTCCAGCCTGGGCAACAGAGCGAGACTCCGTTTCAAAAAAAAAAAATAGCAAGGAGGTCAGTATAAAGAGAGAGAATGTATCAGAAGGACTAAATTAAGTGTTAAAGCCAGAATTTAGAAGAATATGAATATACAAGAAAGTAAGGGTTGAAGAGTGACCAACCAGGCTATCTGAGAGTCTATGTATGAGCCATCAGATTCAGAGAGGGCCTTTTTGACTTTAATGATCAGAAACAGTAGCAAGTACAAAAAAGCCCCAGTGTCCTATGTTACCCATCTTCCCCTTCCTCCCAAGATGGGTCTTTCTTCTTTACCTTGCTCCTGTTGGGATTCAAGTTCTGGAGATTCATACTTTAGCTGGGCTTTCATGGACTGGAGGGGCATACTGGGTTCTCCTTCTTTTCCTAGAGGTACCATCTTCTGCAAGAACATTTCATGTTCCCCAGTGTGGGCTGAGACCTGAGGAAAATGAGATGTAGCTGACAGACTCACTCTGATAACAGAAAACAAAAAGTATACATTTGTGGCAGTGGCTGAAACCTGAAATGACCATTTTCCCAGATATAAGCCTGCCATAACCCTACCCATTCTTCAAGGCTAATATAAATGTCACCTGCTCTGGGGAATCTTCCCTTCTACACCCAGATGTAATTTCTCCTGTTGTTACCGCTAAAGTATGTTGGTTGTGCCACTTTTACTTCTTTGTCTTATGCTCAAAGAAGTGGAGAAAGGAAAGGGAGAAAGACAAAACAAAGGAGAGAAGAAAAAGGTGAAAGAGGCAGAAAGGAGGAAATAAGATAGAACTTAGGGTAAAATAAAACATTAAGAGAGACAGAGGAAAAGGAAAGGGGATATGTAAAGATAAATAATGTAGAGAAATAATAAAAAAGAAAGGCACCCTTGGGATGCTATGATGGGAGGATTACTTGAGGCCAGGAGTTTGAGACCAGCCTAGGCAATATAGCAAGATCCCATCTCTCCAAAAAAATTAAAAATTATCTGGGCTTGGGGGCGCACATCTGTAGTCCTAACTACTCAGGAGACTAAGGCAGGAGGATTGCTTGAGGCCAGTTCAAGGTTATAGTGAACTATGATTACACTACTGCACTCCAGCCTGGGTGACAGAGACACTGTATCTCCAAAAACAAAACAAAACAAAAGGTATAAGGGAACAAATGAAGAGAAAGAAAAGAAAGAAGGTGGGAGAAGAAAGAAAGGGAAAAGAAGGGAAGGAGAGAAATCTCTTCCATATTCATTCCTAAGCTGTTCCCAATAGTCTCTGCTCTTCTGAGGTGCCCATCCCACTTCTCTCTGGGAAGATTATCTTATTTTCTATTTATCCAAGATCACAATCATCTCAAAAATCATCTACTATTCATTTTATCTATCTCCACCCTCATACTCCTCTCCATTTCTTCTATCTTAGAGGATGATGTCTTCTCTATTTCAAGGCTCACATCTCTACTTTTGCCTTCAATCCCATCACTTTTGGCTTCCCTCTGACCCTTGCTCCCTCAGTTAACTAACTCATTTATTCAGCAATTTCAGTCACTGGGTGGCTGCCATCTTCCATGGGCCTATTTCCTCTTGCATTTAAAAATAACAGGTTTCTTCAGCAAGGTATTGTAAAAAGCAGGGATATGGAATCACATGGATTACTAACTCTCTCTCTTAGTCTAATAGCTCTGTGACCTTGGGCTAGTTACTTACTCTCTCTGAGATTATAAATAACATTTGTATAAAGCACCTTGCACAGGGCTTGGCATACAACAGGCTCTCAAATTACTCTCCCATTCTCTTCAAAGGTTAAATTTTATAAATAAGAAATCACCATATACTGCCTCTATTTCCCTGATACGGTTTCATTTTGTAGACTCAGTCTTCAGAATAAAAGCCAGAGTCAGCAAAATGCTATCTCAGATGTACAGAAAATGGTGTTTTGATATCTCACATTTTGAAAAAAGAAAGCGGGGAGAAAAGGCCAGTACTGTGAGCTGTGCCTTCTATTCCTGGATCTCTGGTTAGGCCTCAGAAATCAAGCTGTAAACTCCATTAGATGCCCCCTGCAGTGCTTTCAGAGAAAGAACTGGTTGGCAATACAGATTCAGCACATTTAAAACCAAATTACTTTCGCCTGCATCTAAGAATCCCATTCTTTGTACCTCTCTAGCTACTCTGTTTCTACTGCTCATTACTCCCTTCATGATCTCATCCTATCTTGTGGCTTTAAATACTATGCATATTCTGAAAAGCCCCAATTCTGTAGTTCTAGCACAGACCCTTCCACTGAATTCGTTTATTATATCTAGTTGTTTGCTCAACTTTTCTGCTTGGGTTCTAATAGGAATCTCAAAATTAACATGTCCAAACCCTGTTTTTTGTTTGTTTTTTGTTTTGTTTTGTTTTGAAGCGGAGTCTTACTCTGTCATCCAGGTTGGAGTGCAGTGGCAAGATCTTGTTTCACTGCAACCTCCGCCTCCTGGGTTCAAGCGATTCTCCTGCCTCAGCCTCCTGAGTAGCTGGGATTATAGGTGCGCGCCACCACACCAAGCTAATTTTTCTATTTTTAGTAGAGACAGGCTTTCACCATGTTGGCCAGGCTGGTCTTGAACTCCTGACCTCAGGTGATCTGCCCATGTCGGCCTCCCAAAGTGCTACGATTGCAGGCGTGAGCCACCGTGCCTGGCCCAAACCCTAATTTTTGATTCCTGTCCTTCCACCCCAAACCCACTTCTCTCCCAGTCTTTACCATCTCTATGAAAGACAAATCCACTCTATCTGATATTCAGACCAAATAGTTGGGCATAATCCTTAACTTACTTTCTCTCATATTCCACATTCTATATAAAAACAAACCCTGTCAAGCTCTACCTCCAAAATACATCCAGAATCCAATCACATTTTACCACTCCCACTGCTACTATTCTAGTCCAAGTCACCAATATCTCTTGCCTGGATTATTGCTTATTATTATTGCTTCTACAATGGTTTCTTTGCCTCGAACTTTTACTCCTATGCCTACCCCAGCCCCATTGTGGAACTTTCTCACAGAAGCCAGAGTGACTATTTTAAAATTCAAGTCAGATTATGTCTCTCTTCTGTTCAAAATTCTCCAGTGACTTTCCATCTCAGAATACAATTCGAAATTCTTATAATTGCTACAAGTTCTGACATAATATAATCTTATAAGCATTTATTTCATCTCCTCCTTGACAAACACATCTCTACTGTGATAAGTAGATTCTCACTTTAAGACACTCTGCCTGAATGCTTTTATCCCTGATAGCTGTATGGCTTGCTCTTTTCATTCAGATTTGTCCTGTAAATGTCACCTATCTGAAAAGCCTTCTCTGACAAGTCTACAGAAAACAGCACAATCCCCACTTATTTCACTATTCCTTTTCTCTGCTTTTATTGTTGTTGTTGTTTGAACAGAATTTATTACCACCTACATCTTGTATGTTTGTTGGTTTTTTTTTTTTTTTTGGAGATAGGGTCTCACTGTGTCTCGCAGGCTGGACTGCAGTGGTATAATCACGGTTCACTGCAGCCTCGATCTCCTGGGCTCAAGCAATCCTCCCAAGTAGCCTCCCAAGTAGCTAGGACTACACGTGCCTGCCTGGCTAATTTTTGTATTTTTTATAGAGATGGGGGTCTCATTATGTTGCCCGGGCTGGTTTGTTGATTTTTAATTTACTATCTGTCTCTCCTCAGTAGACCAGAATCTACATGAGAATAGCAACCCCCTGTGTTTTGTTGGCTGTTGCATTCACAGTGCCTAAAACAGTACCTAGTCCAAACAGACATACAGTAAATATGTACTTAATTATTTCCTACAGTCTTTAACTTTGTTAGGAGTGTCTTCATTATACTAGCCTTTCAAGCTTAAAATCCCTAGTGTTTAGCTTAGAATACATTGCTCTGTAAAGAGCTCTCCATTGGTTCTTCCTTCTTTATTTAATAGATCTAATCTGTCATCACTTCCAAACAATTCTTACCTAAGACATGCTTCATCCTTGGTAATCACACTTTCATGATCCTGTTTCTTTTTTTTTTTTTTTTAAGCAGAGTCTTACTCTGTTGCCCAGGCTGGGGTACAGTGGCACAATCTTGGCTCACTGCAACCTCTGCCTCCTAGGTTCAAGTGATTCTCCTGCTTCGGCCTCCCAAGTAGCTGGGATTACAGGCACGTGCTGCCATGCCCGGCTGATTTCTGTATTTTTAGTAGATACGGGGTTTCACCATGTTGCCCAGGCTGGCCTTGAACTCCTGACCTCAGGTGATCTACCTCCCTCGACCTTCCAAAGTGCTAGGATTACAGGCATGAGTCACTGCGCCTGGCCTCGTGATCTTATTTCAAACTTAGATCTTTTTGCCATATGTTTCTACCCTCTCTATTGTATTTGGTATCACAGTGTTAGATTATACTTCCATTTCATTATTTCCCTAAGTTTCAAACTCTTTATATCAGGGTTTCCTAGTGTTGGCTCTACTGACATGTTGGTTTAGATAATTCTCTGTTGTCTGGGGCTGTTCTGTGTGTTGTAAGAGGGTTAGCATTAGCCTTGTCCTCTCTACCCACTAGATACTAGGAGCACCTCCCTGAGTTATAACAACCAAAAATGTCCCAAGACATTGCCAATGCCCTCTGGGGCACAAAATTGGCACTGGTTGACAACCACTGTCTCATTTTAGTATTAAAAACAAAACAAAAAAGTTCTATATAATTTGGTTCTTTTTTACATCTTACAATTAGTAAAGCTCATTTAGACTCAAGAAGAAAAGGTTAGGGGCGTCTGTCTACAGAATAAAATCTCAATTCCAGAGGTTGAGATTCAAGGTCCTGGACACTATCTCAACTCTTCTACTCAGAATTCACCTTTCCAACCTAACTGGGCTTTCTACTACTCAAAGAAACACAGAACCCCACCCTGCTCTCCTCACTAACTTTCCATTGTACTCCCACATCTCATTCCCCTGAAATAGTTAATTTTTCCATTTTAAAACCCTGTAATGGAGTCAGAGCAATGGATAGATCTGCAAAACCTTAATTCTTAATTATTTGTATTGTGCAACAGAGTGATGCCCCTCCAAGAGACTGCTTCCCATCCTGCTACTTTCATCTCTCTGATACCTTCTCTTGTCTTAGAAGTTTTCTAAGATGAGCAGCATATTTATCAAACAGAATTTTGTAGCTTAATAGAGAAATATAAAATCCTTCCACAGAAAAGTTATAAATAAGTTGGGACCACATTAGCCAACTTTCCCTGAAACTCATGCCCCTTTCTGATGCATCAAACTGTCAAAAAACATGCTTTGTGAAAAAATGGCTGTTCTTCACTCTGGCCTAGAAATCCACAATTTATCTTTTCTCAAACAGAAGTCACATCTTTTTTCTCACCTGCTCTCCTGGCTCATCCAATTCTCTCTCTAAATCCTCCAGCACAGTCACCACCTCCTCGCCACTCTCTGGATGCTGCTCCTGCACCCAGGCCTGGAGCTCCTCAGGTAGGATGGTCAGGAACTGCTCCAGCACCAGCAGCTCCAGAATCTGTTCTTTGGTGTGGGTCTCTGGCCTCAGCCACTGATGGCAAAGTTCTCGGAGTCGGCTCAAAGCCTCACGGGGACCAGACGTCTCCTGGTAGCAGAACTGTCTGAAGTACTGGCGGAAGACCTCTCTGCTATGGGTGTTGTTTTTATGCAGGTCCCAATCCTGTCTGGTGGTATACTTCTTCTCCTCTATCTTTACTTCCAAACGTTCATCCTGGTCCATGTGGGCCTGGATAGCCCAAGTAGATGCCATTTTAGCTGTGCCAGAACTACCGGTGTTTCAAGTAAGATCTTCCCTGGAAAATTTATTCCTGGACAGTCCTGAGGAATAAGCCATCATTATTAACACAAACTCCACCATAAAGTAAAACTGCAAATTCTGATAACTTAACTATGATCTTTGAAATCTGGCCTCCAGGTTAATGTACGATACTTACTCAGAAAAATACTCTGATAGAAAAGACTTAAGATTAGACCAATTTAAAGAGAAAGACTAAGGAAAGGTGCCAAGTTGTTTCAGGACTTTAAGAAGAAGAGTAAGACTTGTTAGTAAACTTATTCTCATTTGGTCCTAAATGAAAGACAAATGGAATAAAACTAACATTTAGATCAAGTAAACAATAATGATAAAAGGTTAGGACATCCTTGATTAGTTACTTTTATCTTTTGAATGTCCAGATGTCTGGTAGAAACCATGAAATCACAAAAGCAACAAAGTCATGTAAATTTATTTCCTCAGGGACTTAAACTTTCCGCTCCTTATTCTTCATTTATAAAGTGAGAAGGCTGAAGAGGTTACTCTTTAAGCCTTCCCTCTATCCTCGTGGTCTGTGATTATAATCTGAAGTGAGGAAGGCCCTGGGACGCCGGCCAGCGTCTGTGAACCACCACTGTCTAGAAATGTCGGTAAGCGCTGAACCCAAGGATACACCGCCGAGGCAAACGCGGAAGGTAGGTATGGGCCTTACAGCACGGAATTGCTGCAGACTGGGAGCCGATCCCTCATCCTAGCCTCCCAGCGCACTTTGGGGAGGGAGAGCTTCCCGCGGATCCACCTGGGTTTGGGAGGACCAGGGTCCATTCTGCACCGGCCAGAGCCGAGGGGCCCAGCAACTAGAATACAGCAATCTTCCGCCCACCCCCTCGCAGCATACAGAGCACAACATCGCTCACCTGCGGCCCCCCGGGCCAGAAGAGAACTCCCCCCTAAAGGCCTCGAACCCTTTTGGGACCCGGAACCCATCAAAAGTGACCCAAAAAGGCCGGAAGCGGCCACGGGAGGGCTGAGAACCAACCCGCGTGGGGCGCACTTCCGCGGCCGCTCTAGGAAGGGGGCGAAAGGGGCTTTCAACTCGGTAGTAGTGTTTCCGCGCGTCTACGTGAGAGGAAGGGTGATGATGGCTCTCAGACCTGCGAGTAAACGGAACGGGTTTATCTTTCTCTTCTTTACTCAGCCATTGTCCACACTTCCCCCGGCCCGATGGGTGGTCAAGGCTTGTAGAACTGATCTTAAGACAGGGAAATCCCTTGCGTCTCCATTCACTTTGGGATTCTGTGTCTCTGAGGTTAGAGATGCCTCAAAGGGATGTTCTCGGGAGACCTTCTCCCGGGGAGCTTCCCAAATCCGCGCTTAGCGGTGGCGAAGGGATTTCTTCCACACAGACTTCTCAAGGGCCAGCGGGCTGGTTTCTGCCGGCTATTTCGCCGTCCACGATCCTCTTGATGTTCTCTTTTATGCGCCGATGTATGATTATATGACAGAAAACCCGGTTCAATGGAAAAACTATTTAAAAAAAGGATAATTTAGTAAATTAGCAAGATATAAAGTTAACACACTAAAATCAATGGCCTTCATATATGTGAATAATCAATGATAACGAGTTACGAGATATAATGGAAGAGAAGACTATATTTACAATAGCAACAAAAAATTGAAACTAGGAATAAACTTAACAAGAAATGAACAAAACTTCTATGGAGAAAGCTTTAAAAAGCTCCTAAAAGGCCAGATGTACATTTAAACAAACAGAAAGCAATATGCGGTTCTTAGAAAGACTCAAAGAGGTCAAACCTCCCTAAATACGTATGCAACTCTAGTATTCCAACAAAAATATCAACAAATATTGTTCTGGAATTAGATAAACTGATTATAAAGTTCAAGTGGGAAAATAAGAATAGCCAGGAAACCCATGAAAAAGAACAATGGTGAGGGTCAGCCTTATCAGATACTGGAACATACCCATATGATTTTATTGTATTAACAGAGAGAAAGAATAGACCAGAAATAGATCCAGGTATGTAAGGATATTGAGTAAATGATGAAGGGGACACCACATGTCAACAGGGAAATGAAGAACTTAGAAGTTGTGCTGGGATGACAACCATTTGTCAAAGGTAAAACTGGATTTGTATTTCCCACCACACATCACAATGGAGATAAATTCTAAATGGATCTGAGATCTAAATGTAAAAAATCCACCTATACATGTATTAGAAGAGAACATGAACAATAATTCTAACACGTGGGAATGGGGAAACATTATCTAACCATATGACTCAAAATCCAAAACTCATAAAAATAATAAATCTGACTACATGAAAATAAAATGTATTGCTTGTCAAAAAAAAAATAATAATAAGGAAAGAAAAAGACTTGCAACATATCACAGGCAAGAGCTAGTTTTCCAAATATCTAAAGAGCTCCTAAAAGTTGAGAATAACCAATAATCCAATAGAGAAAATGGCTAAAAGAAATAAATAGTTGACAGAATAAGAAATGCTAGCAGCCCTCAAACATCTGTAAAGATGTTCAACTTCGCTCAAAATATGAACATACAAATTAAAAACTATGCTGACTGAGGTACCATTAGTCATCAGAATGGCAATGGTCCAAAAGTTTGACAGCATACTCTACTCAAGAGGAAGGAGAAACTCCTAACATTCTAGTGGGAATGCAAAATGGTACCACCCGTAGGTAGGAAAGATAATACTACACAGCAGAATTGTATATGTAAGTTTACCCTTTGTTCCTGCAATACCACTTCTAGAAATCCATCTCAAAGACACTTTGACATGCACAAGATTAAATGGGATCGGGGGAGGCCTGATTTTTAAAATGCCAAATATGAGGGGATGAAATTGAGAAATAGGAGGAAAAATGGATCAGGGCTTCATCATTGATTGTATGGGGGTTAAGATAACCAAAAATAGAAGCCTGGTATCATCAGAGGATGGTGGTCCCTCCACCAAGACAGGGGACTAAATGACAAGTAGCATTTTGGGAGGAAATTTATGAGCACAGCTTGGCCATGTTAAGTTTGATATCCTAGGGAGCATTACACTGTAGATGTTGCTATTCGTTAACGGATTGGTTTAGGGATTTGTGGGTCTAGGAGTCATGAGAAGAGAGTTAGCTTGAGATCCATATTTTGGAGCCTTCCACCTTTCAGTAATGGTTAAAACAATTAAGAGATCTCATGAAGTGTGTGGTGCCAAAAGACAGCCTAGGACAGATTTCTGGAGTGCCCTTTGCCCCCTACTGCCAGCCCTGTAGATTCTTCTTTCAGGGCATCTGGGGAGAAGGGAGAGAGAGATCCCTCCTCACACCGTGTCAGGGCTCAAATGTCACCTGAAGCCATAGAACATCTCAGAAAACAACAGACAGAGAAATTATTGGACAACAACCTGAATTCAACCTGGAAGTGAACCTCAAGCTCACTTTGGGGTCCTTTTCTAGGCATCTTGAAGGATTTTTGCAATGCAGTCGTTTTCCAAGTTTCACTTGGCATGACTTACTGAAAGAAGCTGATATGAAAGTCTCACTTAAAAAGTCAACTTGCACCAAGAATGATTGACTTGGCATAGTTCCCAGGGACCTAGGTGAAATAGTCAACTTTTTGTCACAGATGCAACGTAGCCACAAGAAAAGAGCATCTAAGCACAAAGAGAGCTTAAGACAGAACTCTGAGTAAAACCAATCTCCGTCTTTTGACACTAGAGAAACACATGGATATAGAGACAAAGAGCAGACAAAATGCATCTCTAGAATATCTTTGTTTTAAACAATTTTTGTCTAACGTTATTACACTTTTCGGCCATTTTACTAACCAAATAACTCTAACATTTAAAAAGGAGAAAGTTTCCTGTGATATATTGATAAGCCTTCTAACTGCACTTAAAAGGGAAAAGAAAGCAGATGTTGAGAGCTAGGACTCAAAGACTAAGAGAAAAGGTAAAACTGTAATATTGGAAGCCCACTTTGTTACTTCATGAAAATGAAAGCATGTATAAACTTGATTAGCTCATAATTGTGCCAGGTTTATTTAGTGAGGTTGAAAGGGGATGGAGACAATTGAGAAAAAAGTTATTTAGGAAAAGATTTCAAAAAAGGCTTATTTTTCCTTCAGACTTTAAATCTGAGGTGGATAAAGGTATTGTGGAAAATTAAAGATGGCTACAAATTCTTTGACATTTCCCATCAAGATGTGGGGTCTGTGTCACTTTCCCTTGAATCTGAGTGGGGTTAATCATTAATTTGACCAATAAAATACTGCAAAAGTTATGCCATGGTTTCTGGCCTGAGCCTTTGGAGAGCAGCAGCTTTCACTTTTTGTCTTTTAGAACAATTGCTCTTGAAGTCCTGAGCCACCATGGAAGAAGTCTACCAACCCTGCTTTCCAGTGACTGAGTTGCAAGAATCCTTCAAGATGCTGAGAAAATGACGCCAAAGTGAGCCTTATGTGACTCCAAGACCACATAAAGAAACTCTGAGACCACATGGAGAAGATTAGCCCAGCTAAGCTCACTTTTCTGGCTGTCCCTGCCAAGGCACTTGGCATGGCAGTAAAACTGTCTTGGATTTTCCAGACAAATTATAATGCCAGATGAATACCACCAAGTGACTTTAGTTGACACCACATGAAACAGAAGAATTTCTCAGCTGCGTCCTCCCCAAATTCCTGGCCCAAAACATGATGGCGTGGTTTTTCTCCACTCTTTTGGAGAAACATTTTATGCAGCAATAGATAACAAGATCAGATGTTTACTAGATTATAACAGTTTGATTAGACTATTTCCTAAGAACATTAACTTTCCTGAGTTTCAATGACATAGTCAACATGCAATTTTTAATTTGTAGTTGATATTTAAATTTCCAGTTAGGAAAAAGCTTGATGTTGAGGATTTGCACTAAATTTTAGGCCAGGATAGCAACAATTTTTATGGAAATTATTATGTACAGTATAAGGTAACTTTTTATGGGCTATAGTTACTAACCAATTTCTTTTTTTTATCATTTTTATTGTTTATTTATTATTATAATTTAAGTTCTAGGGTACATGTGCACAACGTGCAGTTTTGTTACATATGTATACATGTGCTGTGTTGGTTTGCTGTACCCACTAACTCATCATTTACATTAGGTATTTCTGCTAATGCTATCCCTTCCTCATCCTCCCACCCCATGACAGGCCCTGGTGTGTGATGTTCCCCGCCCTGCGTTCAAGTGTTCAAGTTGTTCAGTTCCCACCTATGAGTGAGAACATGCGGTGTTTGGTTTTCTGTCCTTGTGATAGTTTGCTGAGAATGATGGTTTCCAGCTTCATCCATGTCCCTACAAAGGACATGAACTCATCCTTTTTTATGGCTACATAGTATTCCATGGTGTATATGTGCCACATTTTCTTTATCCAGTCTGTCACTGATGGACATTTGGGTTGGTTCCAAGTCTTTGCTGTTGTGAATAGTGCTGCAATAAACATATGTGTGCATGTGTCTTTATAGTAGCATGATTTATAATCCTTTGGGTATATACCCAGTAATGGGATGGCTGGGTCATATGGTATTTCTAGTTGTAGATCCTTGAGGAATCGCCACACTGTCTTCCCAAATGGTTGAACTAGTTTACAGTCCCACCAACAGTGTAAAAGCGTTCCTATTTCTCCATATCCTCTCCAGCACCTGTTGTTTCCTGACTTTTTAATGATCGCCATTGTAACTGGTGTGAGATGACATCTCATTGTGGTTTTGATTTGCATTTCTCTGATGACCAGTGATGGTGAGCATTTTTTCATGTGTCTGTTGACTGCATAAATGTCTTCTTTTGAAAAATGTCTGTTCATATCCTTTGCCCACGTTTTGATGGGATCATTTGATTTTTTCTTGTAAATTTGTTTAAGTTCTTTGTAGATTCTGGATATTAGCCCTTTGTCACATGCGTAGATTGCAAAAATGTTCTCCCATTCTGTAGGTTGCCTCTTCACTCTGATGGTAGTTTCTTTTGCTGTGCAGAAGCTCTTTAGTTTAATTAGATCCCATTTGTCTATTTTGGCTTTTGTTGCCATTGCTTTTGGTATTTTAGTCATGAAGTCCTTGCCCATACCTATGTCCTGAATGGTATTGCCTAGGTTTTCTTCTAGGGTTTTTATGGTTTTAGGTCTAACATTTAAGTCTTTAATCCATCTTGAATTAATTTGTGTCTAAGGTGTAAGGAAGGGATCCAGTTTCAGCTTTCTACATATGGCTAACCAGTTTTCCCAGCACCATTTACTGAATAGGGAATCCTTTCCCCATTTCTCGTTACTAACCAATTTCTTAATCATATTAGGCACTAAACCAAAGCAGGGTTAGACCTGAAACCTTTTTAAAAAATCAGACTGTGGGATCCTGTGGTAACTATACTAAAACAGTTGTTGTCAAATCACATTTTTGTATTTTAAATCCGTACTTCTCACCTGGAAAAATGTTAGTATTTAAACTCAATATATAAACATTTAACATATTACCAAATTTTAAATTCTCCTATTTATTAAAAAATACCAATTTCTGGCCGGGTGTGGTGGCTCATGCGTGTAATCCCAGCACTTTGGGAGGCCAACGTGGGAGGCTCACCTGAGGTCAGGAGTTCAAGACCAGCCTGGCCAACATGGTGAAACCCCATCTCTACTAAAAATACAAAAATTAGCTAGGCATGGTGGTGGGCATCTGTAATCCCAGGTACGTGGGAGGCTGAGGCAGGAGAATTGCTTGAACCTGGGAGGCAGAGGTTGCAGTGAGCCAAGATCACACCACTGCACTCCAGCCTGGGTGACAGAGCAAGACTCCATCTCAAAACAAAACAAAACGAAACAAAAAACTAATTTCTTAACTCTAAATCATCATTAGCAATAATAAAGGAAGTATTTCATTTACAGATTTGAAATCAGAAGCCAAAAGCAAAACAAAGTTTTGTGATGTGAATTCTGTGAGCTTCAGAAAGTATATAGTTGAGAACACAGGTACTTCAGAGAAAGCATATAGTTAAGAACATAGGTAAATATTCAATAAAGGAAGAACTCTCAGGGTTCACTTGGGTACAGTAGAATGTTTTGTTTCCTATCTACAGCTCTAATGGGAGAGTCCATAACTAGTTGTTTTTTAAAAAAATCAAATTGTATCTAATTGATGAACCATTGATATCATTTGTTTTTTGCCGGTCATCTCTCTTCTACCTTTAAGAAATGTGCAACAGATTGAGAAAAAGTCTGAAAACTATTTTAGTAGGTCCATGCTGGTAAGCAGATAATGAGCCATATAACTGGGCATAAATTAAATAAAACCTTGTTTTAAAAAGTGAGCAAGTAAAAAAGTAAAAGATGAGTAAAAATTTAAGCTGCCCTTCATCCCAAGGAGACAAAAGTAGAAAATGAGAATAGTAACATAATCATATATTGAAGATTATGACTTAAGTTCCAACTGTACATAGCAAATATTCAATAGGCAAGGTTAAGAGTAAATAAACAAAACAACAACAACAAGTAATAGAACTAAATTGCTTAGTAATATGGAGGTGACCATTAGGAGAACCAGAGATAGAAAAGGGTACCTCTCAGGAGTACCAGGGAGTGTGTCAAATGATAAAGTAGGTCTGTTGCTTTTCATTCTAAAACCTGGTTTGCTATTTGATTTTTTTAAGTATTACAAACCTTTCAGTGCAAAGTAGTTGATAAAAATTATAAGCCTTTCTTACTTTGATTAAAGAAAAAGACAGGAGCATGTTGGCAGTTTTCATGTTCGAAAAAAAAAAGAGCAGAAAAAGACAACAGCAAAAGAAAAATTAAAGGGCAGTGGCATATGCCTGTAATCCCAACACTTTGGGAGGCCAAGGTTGTTATGCCCAGACCGTTTGTTCCCCAAAGAAGACCACCAGAGTCCAGAGTCAAAGCCAAGCGGCAAGGATCTTTTACTGCAAGTTCGAACTTGGTCCCTCCATTCCACAGCATACAAGAGGGCCCCGAACAATGCGAGTGCTTGCCTTTTATAGCCCGAGGTAAATAGGATAGTAAAGTTACAGAGGAACAAGGGAATTCTTTTGGTTACAGCATTACAATTGGTTTACATTTTAAGTTATACATTTAGTAGTTTTTCTATTGGTTCCCGCGCTTTCAGTAAAACCTCAAACGCTGTGTCCTTATCAGGGATTTTCCAGGTGGTGTTTGTTAGGAAATTGAGAGATATATGGTGGGATGTGTTTGTACTGGGCTCAGGAAGTTGAGAGATATATGGTGTTTGTACTGGGCTCAGGAAATTGAGAGATATATGGTGGGATGTGTTTGTACTGGGCCTGTTTGTGTTGAGCCCGGGGCTGAGGAATGTGCCTGATTTCTTTCAAGGTGATAGGATCACTTGAGGCCAGGAAGTTGAGGCTTGCAGTGAGCCATGATTGCACCACTGCACTGCAGCCCAGGTGACAGATTGAGACTCCGTCCCCAAAAAAGGAAAATTAACATTTTGAGTGTTTGTCAAAATGCGGATGCTACTGCCCAAGGTGAACAATACCCTGTTGCGGGAAGTCAGAGACCCCAAACGGAGAGACCGACTGAAGCCGCGGCAAAAGAACATCAATTGTGATGACTTCATGGACATTTATTAGTTCCCCAAATTAATACTTGTATAATTTCTTACACCTATCTTTACTGTAATCTCTGAACATAAATTATGAAGATTTCATGGACACTTACCACTTCCCCAATCAATCCCTTGGGATTTCCTTGCCTGTCTTTAATCTCTTAATCCAGTCATTTTCGTAAAGGGAGGAGGATGTATGTCGCCTCAGGACCCTGTGATGATTGCGTTAACTGCACAAATTGTTTGTAGAGCATGTGTGCTTGAACAATATGAAATCTGGGCACCTTGAAAAAACAGGATAACAGCAATGTTCAGGGATAAACGGATATAACCTTGAACTCTGACTGCCGGTGAGCCCGGTGGAACAGAGCCATTTTCTCTTCTTTCAAAAGCAAATAGGAGAAATATCGCTGAATTCTTTTTCTCAGCAAGGAACATCCCTGAGAAAGAGAATGCACCCCTGAGGGTAGGCCTCTAAAATGGCCGCTTTGGGGGCGGCTGTCTTTCACGGTCTAAGACAAAGGGATGAAATAAGCTCCGGTCTCCTGTAGCACTCCCAGGCTTATTAGGACGAGGAAATTCCTGCCTAATAAATTTTGGTCAGACCGGTTGTCTGCTCTCAAACCCTGTCTCCTGATAAGATGTTATCAATGACAATGTGTGCCTGAAACTTCATTAGCAATTTTAATTTTGCCCCATCCTGTGGTCGTGTGATCTCGCCCTGCCTCCATTTGCTTTGTGGTATTTTATTACCTTGTGAAGCATGTGATCTCTGTGACCCACACCCTATTCGTATACTCCCTCCCCTTTTAAAAATCACTGATAAAAACTTGCTGATTTTATGGCTCAGGGAGCATCACAGAACCTGCCGACATGTGATGTCTGCCCCCGGACACCCAGCTTTAAAATCTCTCTCTTTTGTACTCTTTCCCTTTATTTCTCAGACCAGCTGATGCTTAGGGAAATAGAAAAGAACCCATGTTGAATGTTGGGGGTGGGGTCCCCGATAATACCCAAGATGAACAATATGAACATATTAACAAAATAGTAAAATGTGCCTGTCCTAGAAGCATCAACTAGGCAGTTCTGTTGTTTAACACAAATGGTTTCTTTGGGAGGGCTAGATGGTCCTCTGAGTTACAGGTCCTTAGGTCTTGAAATTCACAGATCACTAACATCTCATGGCCCATCTACAATATCTGCTCTGTGTGTGTGTGTGTGTGTGTGTGTGTGTAACATAAACTTTGATCTTTTGGTAAAACTGATATTTTTGCATGACCTCTTAGAGGCCCTATAGGAAATTACTCCCATCTTGAAGACTGTTGAGTTCTATCTAGGATTGAATCAAAGCATTAAGAATATGAGTATGAATAAAGGAAAAGGGGAAGGTGGCAATCTATATCTTCCACAAGCACTAAAAGAAACACTGTTAGGAGCTGCAATAGTAGATAATTTTGATAGCACAAGGAGAGAGTCAGTGTGACACAGAAGCAGAGCACTGATTTAAGAGAAAGGGTCTGAATCTAAGATATTTTGATATAGGTCTGAACCTCACTTCTGGCACTTAATAACCGACTGACTGTTTTATAAAATTTAAAGATTATTTGACGAAGAGACACAACATACTGATGATGAAAAGCAGAACTTTGTTAGTTACAGCTCCGAAAGAGAGAAGCTGCCATGCAGGGCTACGCAGAGTTGGACCCAGGGACAGAGTAATGGCAAGCTGGAGCTGCAGAAGGCAGTGTATATATGGCAAGGAGGTGGAGTTAGCTCGGTTTCAGGGGCTCCCTGTGGATTGGTTAATTTCATAGCCTCTGGGTCATAGGGGCTGTCCCTAGTTGTCTAGTACCTGTCCTGAGAGAATGAGGCCCTAATAAGGGAGGCAGTTGTGGTGTGTTGCACAGTGGCTTCAGAGAGTGGAGGACCAATAAGTAAAGAGATTGGGATAGGGGTTAGCAAACTACCTGCAAAGGGGAATTGAAGATTTGTTAGCCATAACTTACAAACTGGGTCAAGATAGCATTTGTGAAATATGTCACAGTGACCTTGAGCACAAGACCACTCAGTTGCCTCACCTGTAAAACATTTCCATGTGTGAAGTATCTTCTACTAGTACCTAGTTACAATATATTCACAATAAATGGAATTTACAATAATATATTATAGATAACTTGCTTTGATGTCTGACACCAGTTTATTCAATTTCTTTGTCAATAATCCAGGAGATAAATAAGGTATTTACAGTAAAGGCAGATTTCCCACTTTAAAAGCAATCATAAAATCTTTCCTAATGTTTAATCAATATTGTTTACTGTACTGTTTTATGATAGTCTCAAATTAAAAAAACAGTTTACTAAACTACTACACAGTTTACACTGAAAAGGTTTTTCCTCCAGTTTGTACTCAGAGATGCTGAAACAGGCCTGTGTTCTGAAGTCTTTGCCACACTCATTGCAATAACAGTGCTCCTCTCCAGCATGGAAAAACTGGTGCTAGTTAAGGGCTAACAACTGGCAGGATGCTTTCTGACATTACATTTGTAGGGCCTCTCTCCAGTGTGTTTTTAAAAAAATGTCTGATATAGCTACTGTTTTTAAAGTCTTTTTACATTCTTCATGTAAAATGAAGATTGTAGGATTGGTCTCTTGCATAAGTTTTGTAATGTTCAGTAAGCCCTGGGCTCAAGTGCTTCCCACAGTCAGTACCTTCGAGGTATTTCTCCCTTGAGGAGTGTATATCCTGATGTTTCACAAGACTTTTACTGAGTCACTAGTCTCAATCTCATTATGCTCACAGAGCTTGTTTTTCAGAAACTCATTTCCAGGAAGGCCCCCATTGTGACTCTCACTTTCCTACTGGGTATCTTCTTTCTCCTCTGAGTGAGCATTCTTAGTACAGATGCTGGGTTGCCCATGCCAGTCCTATTCGCAGAAGAAATCCTGCAAATAGGACCTCATAATGGATCCTTGTAGTGGATCTCTGCTGCTTAGTGTGGCCTGCTCTCTAACTGAAGGCTAACACTGAATACATTTAAAGAATGTTTTCCTCTAGTGGATCTCCTGAAGAGGGATAAGTTGTGTACAGAAGTTTTCCTGCCATCATGGCACTTACAAGCTTTCTCTGCTATATAAACTACCTGATGCTGAATCATGGCAGACTGATGAATCAAGGTTTTACTACACTGATTCCAACCAAAGCATTTGTCTTCTGAATGTTTTTCAAGATCATCAAAAACTCTTACATTCTGAGTAAAGCCGTTTCAACAAGTGTTTTTCACCTGTGTAAAGTCTCCAATGTCGACTAAAAACTGATCTTTAACAGTTCTTCCACACCCATCACATTACAGGGTTTTTCCTTCCGTCTGGATTCCCATTTGATGAATAAGGCCATTGTTTGATCTAAGGGTCTTCCCACACTTTTCACATACAGTGGGTATGCTCAGAGTTGCTTTCTTTGATGCTCAGCAAGGTCTGTATTTGGAGTAAAGTCTCCCCCATGTACCCCATGTTCCAAGACTTTCTGTGTTCAGAGGAGCCTCTGATGCTGATTATGTACTAAATTCTGGATAACATTCGTTTTGGAGTCACTGAGTTTGATTTGTTACTTAATCGTGGAATGTACCTAACTTCTCCTTCAGATTTTGCAAAATTTTCCTTTGGGTCTGCCAGATAGGTCCCTGTGTGGTTCCCTTTCTTCATGTTTCCTGCTTTGGACCCATATTTCTGTATTTGCTTCTAGAATCACCATCTGAAGCTACAAGTAGATGAACTATCCAAGGAAGAACATAAATTCAGTGAGTACAATTCACATTTATGAGGCAACTATTTTAGGATGTGGGTAACAGGGCTTCTGCATGTAGGAGAGGGAAGTGGTTAGCAAGAAGACTGATGAAGGTCCTATTGTGCAAAGCACAATAGGAAGCCAATCAAGATGTGTAGAAGGGACCATATTTGAGAGCAAGGAGACATTGTCTGAAACTTTTGCAGTGGTGAAGTGATGCATATGGGTAAGTGTAGAAATATGGACAAAGTATAAAAACTTTGGAAAAGTAACCAGTGGTAAGGAGCAGGAAAGGACTGTTAAAGATGATGATTCTGAGGTTGATTTATAGTCACTAATAATGGACAACCATAAAAAGGGGATCACAGTAAATATGGGAGTATGTGACAGAGACACTCTAGAAATAAGCAAGTCAAGGTTTAGTGGAAGTCTTGCTCCATTTGGGATACTTATTATCCTAAGTCAACAACTGATGGTGCCCTGGAGTCTCTTTTTATCCAAGACTTCTTTAGTAGATCCTTCTTTGCTACTTAGTATAAGAAAGGAGGTTAAATATGTCTAATAAAAGTATACTGTGGTTTTGGCATTTATTTAAATGTATAAAAAACATAAAGAATACATAATTTGGTGAAGGGCAGTGGCTCATTCCTGTAATCCCAGCCCTTTGGGAGGCCATGGTGGGCAGATCGCTTGAACCCAGGAGTTCAAGACCAGCCTGGGCAACATAACAAGACCTCGTCTCTACAAAAAATACAAAAAAATTAGCCAGGCGTGGTGGCGCCTACCTGTATTCCACAGTGTATATTTGCCACATTTTTTTTATTCCACCATTGATGGCCATCTAGGTTGATTCCATGTTTTTGCTATTGTGTATAGTGCTGTGATGAACATATAGGTGCATATATCTTTTTGGTGGAATGCTTTATTTTCCTCTGGGTACATACCCAGTAGTGGGATTGCTGGGTTGAATGGTACTTCTTTGAAAAGTCACCAAACTGCTTTCCACAGTGGCTGAACTGTGTGTATGCATTCCTTTTTCTCCTCAACCTCACCAGCATCTCTTATTGTTTGACTTTTTAATAACAACCATTCTGACTGGTGTAAGATGGTTCTCATTGTGGTTTTTATTTGCATTTCTCTGATGATTAGTGATGTTGCACATTTTTTCATGTTTATTGGATGCTTGTACGTCTTCTTTTGAGATGTGTCTGTTCATGTGTTTTGCCCATTTTTTAATGGTATTGTTTTTTGCTTGTTGAATTGTTTGTATTCCTTATAAATTCTGGATATCAGATCTTTGCTGGATGCAGATTGCAAGTATTTGTTTTCATTCTGTAGGCTATTTACTCTGTTAATAATTTCTTTTACTGTGAAGAAGCTCTTTAGTTTAATCAGGTCCCACTTGTCAATTTTCGTTTTTGTTGAGATTGCTTTTAAGGACTTTGTCATAAATTCTTCCCCAAGGCTGATGTCCAGACTGCCATTTCCTAGGTTTTCGTCTAGGATTTTTTTTTTTTTTTTTTTTGAGATGGAGTCTTGCTCTGTTGCCCAGGTTGGAGTGCAGTGGCGTGATCTCGGCTCACTGCAAGCTCTGCCTCCTGGGTTCATGCTCTTCTAGGATTCTTATAGTTTGTGTCTTTAATCCATCTTGAGGTAATTTTTATACATAATGAAAAGTAGGAACCCAGTTTCATTCTTCTACATATGGCTAGCCAGCTATCTCAGCACCATTTATTGAATAGGGAGCCCCTTTCCCTGTTGCTTATTTTTGTTCTTTGTCAAAGATCAGATGACTGTAGGTCTTCAGCCTTATTTCTGGGCTCTCTATTTTGATCCACTGGTCTCTGTGTCTGTTTTTGTATCCGCACCATGCCATTTTGGTTACTGTAGTCATATAGTATAGTTTGAAGTCAAGTAATGTGATGCCCCCAGGTTTGCTCTTTTTGCTTAGGATTGCTTTGACCATTTGGGCTATTTTTGGTTCCATATGAATTTTAGAATAGTTTTTTCTAATTGTGTGAAAATGACATTGGTAATTTGACAGGAATAGTGTTGAATCTGTAGATTGCTTTGGCCAGTATGGTCATTTTAGTGATATTGAGTCTTCTAATCCATGAGCAGGAAATATTTTTCCATTTATTTGTGTCATCTATGATTTCTTTCAGCAGTGTTTTTTAGTTCTTTTTGTAGAGGTCTTTGAAGATTGGTTACATATATTCCTAGGTATTTTATTTTTTTGGGTCTATTGTAAATGGGATTGCATACAACTTTCTTTTAGATGGTTCAGTTGAAAAAGAAAAAGGAAGAAAGAAAGAAAGGAGGAAGGAAAGGAGGAATGAAAGCAAAGTATACATGTGGCTGGGTGTGGTGGCTCATGCCTATAATCTGAGTACTCTGGGAGGCCAAGGAGGGAGGATCGTTTGAGGCCAGGAGTTCAAAACCAGCCTGGGCAATATAGTCAGATCCTGTCTCTACAAAAAATTTAAAAGTTAGCTGGGCATGTTGATACATGTCTGTAGTTTTAGCTACTCAGGATGCTGAGTAGGGAGGATCCCTTAAGCCTAGAACTCAGGAGTCTGAAGTGGCAATGAGCTATGGTTGCACCGCTGTACTCCAGCCTGGGCAACAGAGTGAGACCCTGTCTCTTAAAAAAAGGAAGAAAGAAAAAAGTGTACAGTACAGTGTTAATCTGTTCAGTCTACTATAACAAAAACACCATAAACTCGCTGATGTATAAACAACAAACATTTATTTCTCACAGTTCTGGAGGTGGAGAAGTCGAAGATGAAGGCACCAGCAGATTTGGTGTCTGGCGAGGGTCAATGATGGTGCCTTCTTGCTATGTCCTCACACGTGGAAGGGTATGGCAGCTCTCTGTGGCCCTTTTTTTGTAAGGGCACTAATCTCATTTAAGAGAGCATCTCCAAAGGGCCCCACCTCCTAATACCATCACAGTGATGACTGATTAGGTTTCAATATATGAATTTTGGGGACACACAAACATTCAGACTATAGCAGCAGTATACATTGTGATAAAGCAAATTTTTTTTTCCAAAAAAGTAGTAATTTCACCAAAATAAGGAATTTTTAAGGAAAAGTGAAATAGTATATGAAAGACAATGGAAACCCGGCTGGGTGTGGTGGCTCATGCCTGTATCCCAGCACTTTGGGAGGCCTCGGAGTTTGAGACCAGCCTAGCCAACATGGGTGAAACTGCGTCTCTACTAAAAATACAAAAATTCACTGGGCATGGTGGCGCATGCCTGTAATCCCAGCTACTTGGGAGGTTGAGGCAGGAGGATCACTTGAACCCGGGAGATGGAGGTTGCAGTGAACAGAGATTGCTTGACTGCACTCCAGCCTGGGTGACAGAGTAAGACTCCATCTTTAAAAAAAAAAAAAAAAAAAGACAATAGAAACCCAACCCAATCAGGCTCAAAAATGAGAATACTCACTAGCCATGGCTGATGAATATGGAGACAGGATTGCCAAGGAATATGCACCAGACTGGGGTCTCAGTTATTTTGGCCTCATTTTGTCTTCAACTAAAAAATTGACCTCGAGCAAGTCACCCAAACTCTGAGTCTATTTTGTAACCTATGAAACAAGAAATTAGGCTATTAGATATGAATCCCATTCCCCCTTCCTTTTTATAGACCAGTAAAATGTTTTTTTTTTTTTTAATAGTAACTTGCTCTGTCACCCAGGCTGGAGTGCAGTGGTGCAATCACAGCTCACTGCAGCCTCACCTTCTGGGCTCAAGCAATCCCACCTAAACCTGCAGAGTAGCTGGGACTATAGACATGCGCCACCATGACCAACTAATTTTTAAATTTTCTTTAGAGACGGGGTCTTACTGTGTTGCACAGACTGGTCCAGAACTTCTAGACTCAAGTGATCCTTCTGTCTTGGCCTCCTAAAATGCCAGGATCACAGGTGTGAGCTACTGCAATTGGCAAAAACCGTTTTTAGGAATTTTTTTTAGGAATTTGAATAAATTTCCCCCCCCCCAAAAAAAAAAAAAAAAAAGGCAGAACCTTTTCTCAGGTGAAGCAAAGGGGGCTGGATGCCAGAACCCTTCTTGACTGACTTGATCCTGCCCATAGCTGACTGCCAAGTAACATCTGATGAGCCACCTAAGGTTCTGGAGAACAGTTTGAAAGTCAATGATTGTGCTGATTTTTTTTTTTTTTTTTTGAGACGGTGTCTCACTCTGTCGCCCAGGCTGGAGTGCAGTGGCCGGATCTCAGCTCACTGCAAGCTCTGCCTCCAGGATTTACGCCATTCTCCTGCCTCAGCTTCCCAAGTAGCTGGGACTACAGATGCCTGCCACCTCACCTGGCTAGTTTTTTGTATTTTTTAGTAGAGACGGGGTTTCACCGTGTTAGCCAGGATGGTCTCGATCTCCTGACCTCGTGATCCGCCCATCTCGGCCTCCCAAAGTGCTAGGATTACAGGCTTGAGCCACGTGTTGATTTTTAAAGGCCTATAAAAGGAGCCACCTAAGGTTCTGGAGAACAGTTTGAAAGTCAATGATTGTGTTGATTTTTAAAGGCCTTTTATAGGCCTTTAATATGCTTGAAGTGTCTGTAGTTTAAAAAATAAACTTGCTTATCATTGTCTAGGAACATTAAAAAAATAAATTTGTGAGGTTTAAAAACAGTATACAGTCAATTATTAAGCTTGTAATAGAGGCCTTTCCGGATTACCATAAAGTAGTCTTTAATCACACTCCAGTCACCATGACAACATCCTATTTTATTTTCTTTATAGCATTTATCAGTTCCTAAAATTATCAATACTTCTGTGTTTGTCAGTTCTCTCTCCCTAGAATGTGTATTCCTTGAGGAAAGGGATTCTCTAATCTAAAAGGGATTAATAATGAGATGATGGCATCCAATATATGCTCAATATATTTGTCACCTAAGGATTTCAGAAACATAAGTTTCCATTCTGATTTTTACACTTCACATGTTACAATGTGGTCATCATATGGGTGGTTTCCATTTTCTCTTGAAAATTAACCACAATTTACTAATTTTAATACACTAATTTTGGATGCAGCCCTGGAAAAGGGAATATGTTGTAGGCTTTCTGGATTCTGTTATGTTCTTCCAAAGAGTATGGGATTTTGTATTTTTAAGCAGGTAGATAACTTTTTATTTTTATGTTTATTTTTAAAATTTTTTTGACATGGAGTGTTGCTGTTGTCACCCCCGCTGGAGTGCAGTGGCATAATCTTAGCTCACCACAACCTCCGCCTCCCAGGTTCAAGCTGTTCTCCTGTGTCAGCCTCTTGAGTAGCTGGGATTACAGGTGCCTGCCACCATGCCTGGCTAATTTTTGTAGTTTTAGTAGAAACGGGGTTTCACCATGTTGGCCAGGCTGGTCTCGAACTCCTGACCTCGTGATCCATGAGACCTACTCCTGGGCTAGGAGATATAACTACCAATGCACTGTCATGGCAGACCAGATTAGTTAATATTATAATTGAAAGGACTTTCAAAGCAAATGTAATTTTTTTTTTTTTTTTTTTTTTTGAGACGGAGTCTTGCTCTGTCACCCAGGCTGGAGTGCAGTGGCCGGATCTCAGCTCACTGCAAGCTCCTCCTCTCGGGTTCACGCCATTCTCCTGCCTCAGCCTCCTGAGTAGCTGGGACTACAGGCACCCGCCACTTCGCCCAGCTAGTTTTTTGTATTTTTTAGTAGAGACGGGGTTTCACCGTGTTAGCCAGGATGGTCTCGATCTCCCGACCTCGTGATCCGCCCGTCTCGGCCTCCCAAAGTGCTGGGATTACAGGCTTGAGCCACCGCGCCCGGCCTCAAATGTAATTATTAATATTGACTCTCATATACTGTAACTTAGATTTCCTGAAAGGCAGGCATCACACCATGTTTATCTTTGCAATCCTGTAGCAGCTCACATTGTACTACACATAGGTGTTCAAATAATTTTCATTTAACTCAAATGAGTAGTCCCTAATTAGGTGTGGAAGTAACAGGAAAAGTGGTAGTTTGGAGAATTACTCTAGAAGGCAGAAGGTTTTCATCAATCTACAAGAACGTTGAAATGCACAACTGATAAAACAACTTGTGAGATACAGAAATATAATACTGAAATATAAAATTAGTCAATTTAATCATAAATCAATCACTTTATTCTAGTTAGCAACTGATTAAATAAAACGTAACTTCAACTTCCTGTGCTACCTATCAGTGTTCACTCAGTAGATAAAATGTATACACTCTCATGATTCTGGGAGGAAAAATCCACTTTAAATGGCAAGAGCAACCAAATTATTTGGTACCCCTCCTTCATGGCTTTGAAACACCCAATTCACATTGTTTTCAAAATTTAGCAAGATACTATTGCATTTTGCATAGTATTGTGCATACAATAGGCACTCAACTTTTTTTCACATGTCTTCAGTTGCTCACAGCCTCTGTTCTAGGAATTTATAGACGCTGCTGAATTGTTTGATCTGGACTGCTGAACACTAACCTGCAATCCACTGAACTTAAACCAGTTCTCACGCTGGCTTATTACTTTCTAACATTAAACAAATCTTTACCTTTCTTAGACTCTTCATCTGTAGAAAACAAACAATAACTAGTTCAGAGAGTTGTAATGATTAATGGAGAATATCTGAAAATATTTTATAAGCTTTAAAAAAACGATAAAGTGTTCACAATAAGTTTTAGTGCTAGGCATGTTTGTCATTGGGAACTAACTTGATAAAACTTTTTCCCCCTGTGCCTCAAAAAAAAGTTTCATGAAATAGAACAATTTATTTGTTCTTTAACCAACTCAAGAGGTTTTGTTCAATAGTTCACATACTTTTAGCAATTAAGAACAGTATACTTGTGAGGTTTTTCATAGGAAAATCTGGAAAATAGGGCAGAGCAGTGTTTTCCAAGGTTTAAGGTATATAACAATCAACTGGGGATCTTGTTAAAATGCAGATTCTGATTCAGTTGGTCTGGGGTGATGGCAGGGCTGCTGATCTTCTGACCACTTTGAGTAAAAAGGGTCTAAACCTATTGACGAAAGATAATAAACAATCATCTTGTTCATGCTTATGATTAAAGATAGCATCCAACTAAGTTGTTTTCCTACACAGATAACTAGTGGGTAGGCTAGGTAATTTTTAGAAACTCTACGTTCAGTTGTGAATTCATGACACTTGGAACAATTGCTGAAAATGTAACAATTTTTCTGAGAGTTGGAGGCTAAAACCTTAGAAGGAAGCACTTCTGAGGGCTTGTAAGAGATAATTTTCTTCCCTGTGCAACTCCTGAAAGGGAAAACAATTGCTTTAAGAGAAAGTTTACATAGGAGCCAGGTCATGTTAATCTGGCGGCTTCTGATATTGAAGTCCATGGACATCTAGTGGAAAGAACAATGGACTGGGAAACAGAGCTCTAGTATTTATTAATTTGTTTCCTAGCATTGGGTATGTGTGTACATTATTTTGTTTTTAACTGTCTCAACTTCCTATCAGCAAAATGGGAACATTGGTCCTGATAACTTCATAGGGTGACTATACGAAATCAAAAGGTAATATATGTAAAAATGTTTCTTCAAGGCTGTTAGAGGTGTGAGGTAATATAATGGTAAAGAATGCAGACTCTGGGCCGGGCGCGGTGGCTCAAGCCTGTAATCCCAGCACTTTGGGAGGCTGAGACGGGCGGATCACGAGGTCAGGAGATCAAGACCATCCTGGCTAACACGGTGAAACCCCCTCTCTACTGAAAAATACAAAAAACTAGTCGGGCGAGGTGGCGGGCGCCTGTAGTCCCAGCTACTCGGGAGGCTGAGGCAGGAGAATGGCGTGAACCCAGGAGG